>NC_060145.1:140344257-140644257 GCF_021461385.2 Schistocerca piceifrons | reverse complement strand
GAGTGATGTCTTGTGTCCTATAGTTATCTAGTGAATGTCTGACTGTCTTTTTGGATATTTGTATGGTAGCTCCTGCTTTAAACTGTCTTGTTATGTTAGTATTTGTAACTTGTTGACAACTTCAGATAATTGCAATTGTCAATTTTGATGATTAAAAAGTAGCTGTTCTTATCAACGGTCTTCACCACAGTTCGTGGTAATTTGTGGTGTGCTGTGTTTTCAATACATACAGCTCTGTGAATTTAATAATGTTAACAAGGATTTCACTTGATAATGGGATATTCTCATCAGTTTAGGAACCTTCAAATTTGTTTGGTACTTTTGATGTCTTTCTCGGGGCTAATGCCCGCTGCATCCCTGGTCATTTTGATGGAGTCATACATGCCCCCTGGGTCTTTCTAAATGATGAGCAACTGAGAGAGCTCAGCCTTTGTTTGCTCAGTATGTATGGCCTGGGAGAACCCAGGTTTTGCTGAGATGGAGCACCACCAGCCCACTGTAACAGGCATGTTTCAGTGATCATCTTGCTGCGCAGTGGTGAAACATTGTGTGTCACAGGGAATGAGGAGCTTGGCTTAACTGTGTGGATTGCGAGGATGGTGTAAACCCCTATGTGCGCTGTTGGCATGCATGACTGGTGAAGCAAATGGTCATTAATAGGTGACCTCTGTGGAACCTGCTGCACCTCATTTGTGTACGTACGGCCAAGCTAGGAGTGTGGATGATACAATAGACTGTGAATTTAGGGGTAATAGGAGGAAGGCCGGACTGACACCAATGTGATTTTTTGGAAAGAATCCCTACATAGGGGGAGGTATTGCAGAAAACTACAGTTTCTCCAAGATCGATCCAATGCATGTCAAGGCCAATAACAGAGAGGACAAGCTGCCTTCCAGGTCCACTATACGTAAAACTCACCCTATCTGCAAGAAGGGAGTGGGAGAAGTTCATTGGCCATTTGGGCAATGGAACACCATCAGTGCTGAAGCCACAGTGCTAGCATTGTCAATATGGCATGTGGGCCCTCGCCTCCCTGCCCCAGCCTCCGAAGAAAGATAAAATATGTTGATGCTGTTACAATACTTAATAATAATAATAATAATAATAATAATACATTATACAGTTGTAAAAGGTTTACGTAGACATAGTGGCTCTGTCTGAGTGGATGAATAATTTCCCAGTCTCATGTAACTGAAATGGTTCACAATAACAACAAACTTCCAGTACAAGGGTTGGGCCACTTGAGGGTTTCATACCCACTTCACAAAGAGACCCCAGTTGGACAGTCCACCTAACTCATCTATTTCAATAATTTATAACAGTAAATTCGTAATAATGTACTCATTGTCATGAAGAGAGAAGAGGGTACTCTACACAAAAGAGTGTGGAGAGAATTGCAGGGCTCCTGAATCTGTTAGAAGGTTATGGAATGGTATCTTGCTAAAAGAGACGATTATGTCTAGTCAAGCACTGAAATTACTGCGGGAAGGGGGGGGGGGGGGGGGGGAGGAGGTTCGAGGAATGTCCTATAGCTGTTGAAATGCATAACAGCCTCAGTCACACCAAATGTGTTACATCAGTTGGTGATCTCTTGGATATGAACCCTACCTTCATACTCACCTTTAATTCACGTACGTTATCTGAATATGTAAAGGCTGTTTTATGTCTAATGAGTCTGTCTGTAAGTTCCAGATCTGAACTGCTGCTTTCAGTACCAGAGGGTCACAGTGCCAGTGTGCAAAGGGAAGCCAGCCTCTGGAAGATGTTTAGATGCTCATGATTCAGGCTTGCTGTGTACACTACCACCATGTTGTGTTAGTTATTCAGGCACACATCTAGTCTGGCCAAAGTAATGCACTGTCTGTGCATAGGAAAACGAGATTCAGGAGCTTTGGATCACAAGGTGGCTACCATAAAAGGAACCAAAAAATAATTTTAAGGCTGTGCAACCTCCAACATTTGCAACCTCATTCTGTACTGTCATAATGCAGAGCCAAGTCAGATACCTCAAAGCATACACCCAGTGCAGCTGTGCCTATGGAGACATCACTGTAGTTATTAGTTTGACTGACAAGCATTAAGGACAAAGGTAAAGCAAGTGTACTCTGCTCAAAAAACAAAATCTGATTACAAGATACCTATATCTATTTCTTTACCACCTCCCTTGCAGAAAGGGAAAACAATGAGTAGAAAGAAGAGACCTAAAAAGCAATGTCAAACTTTTTAACCATAGGGCTTCAGTAACATCTTATGGGAAAGAAGAATGCCCAATAGACCCAGAAATATGTTTGGATGATCCACCAAGTCCACCTTCCTCTCTTTCCAACATTTTGAACTCCACTCATAGACTAAAGAATCAATGTGTGTTAACCTAATGTTTAAAATAGATGCCATCCTTTAATGGGATGTGAACAGTTATAGGACACATCTGGAGGAATTGAAATCTCTAGTCCAAGTAGAGCCTATGTCCATATGCATTCAGAAGACACACTTAAAGGCAAAAGATAATCCTGTGTTGCCAGGGTTTAATCTTCACAGGAAGGATGACCTAATTAGTAAACAAGCAGAGGGAGGTGAAGCTGTATTTGTTAAAGAAACACACCACTGTCCCCCCATGACCCTCACCTCTGAGTTATAAGTGGCTGCAGTAGTAGTACATGCATCATCTCGCATTACATAATACTCTGTGTACATCCCACTACAGAAACCCCTTGACATCATAGCTCTTACATATCTCATGAGAGATCCTAAGGAATTGGTTTGAGTATGTATCACTGAATTGATACCGCAAGTCTTGTTCAATGAGGTAGGACTGCAATAATATGAAGAGATATCAATGAAAGCCCCTTTAATGCAGTTGAAGGACAATATTACATCTCTGGGTGGTATCATACACTTTCTTCACATCAAAGAAGACACCCACCTAAGTGAATGTTCAGCAGAGCAAATTGGAAGTTATGCAGCCAAATGGCTGCAACCATCTGATTGCAGTCAGGACCACAAATCTAATCCAGGGTGCTGCCGATTTGTTCATTCTTACATCTTCTAGCCAGCCTAGAAGAAAAGCCATCTCATGGTGGAATCGGGAGTATCAGTAATTAGAGAAGGTAATTTGCATTGTGTAGTTTAGAAATAAGCCAAGTGGAGAAAATCTCTCAGTCTTTCAGAAGGTGAGAGCTAAAGCTTGGCAAGTCGGCAAGGAGATAAAACAGATATCATGGAAAGAGCTTTTAGTGTCTTCATATCAGCATCTAAGGTACAAGAGTGAATTTGGAAGATATCAGGGAGCAAAAGTTCAGGCCCATTATCTGCCCTGTTAAAAAATGCTACCCTCCAAACAGCACCTAGAGATACAGGGCAGATAATGACAAAACACTTGTGATCTGACTTCCACCTACTACATAGGTCATTGCTTCCGTCAACATAAGGAGAACAGTGAGACACACAAACTAGACTTCTCATCTAACAACTCAGAGCAATATAACTGACCCTTCTCCATGTGGAAACTACAGTCTTTGCTGACTGCTGCATATGATGCTTGTCCAGGACCCTATAGGATTTAGTATGGCATGCTATGACGCACAAAAACAGGGGCACAGGAAGTCATCCTACACCTGTTGAATAAGTGTGGGCTGAAAGCTACTATCCAAATCTATGGCTGCAGGCGATTGTGATACCACTTCTCAAATCAGAGAAGAACAGATTATCTCCAGGTAGCTACAGCAGTGTTGCACTCACTAGCTGTGTAGGAAAGACCCTTGAATGGATGATAAAGTGACACCTATTGTGGACTATCAAAACCAAGGGAATAATCAGCTGTTTCTATTACAGCTTTTACAAGCACCAGTACTCACTTGACAACCTACCCCAACTAGAAGGTGTGATGCAAGTGTTTACCATGCAAACAGTAGTTTATGGGTGTCTTCTTTGATGTGAAGAAAGTGTATGATACCACCCAGAGATGTAATATTGTCCTTCAACTGCATTAAAGGGGCTTTCATTGATATCTCTTCATATTATTGCAGTCCTACCTCATTGAACAATACTTGCGGTATCAAGTCAGTGATACATACTTCAACCAATTCCCTCAACAGAATGGTGCTCCTCAGGGTAGCTTTTGATCGTCATACCTTCTTATTTTAGCAATCAGTAGTACCTATTCCACAATAACCATCCCAATCAAATATTCCTTACTTGTGGGTGACTTTGCAGTATTTTGTTCTTCCTCCAGTCTCAAGAATATCAACTATAGGTGACACTTAAGAAGCAGGAGGATTGGACTAGTATGATTGATTTGGAATTCTTTACAGAAAAATATCTGTTTGTGTGTACGAGGTCTGTCTAAAAAAGTATCTGACCTTTGATTTTCCTGCACAACATAGAGGTGCCAACACTGTGCCGCTGTACACAGTAAAGGAAGAGACCTTCATGTGCATATGTGTGAATTTTGTCCCTGCCTTCCAGAGCGTCAGTCGCTGAGTGAGGTGCTACACAATGTGTTCGTCGGATTACCGATTCTCTCAAGATAACTGAACATGTTGAGCAAAGATACTGCATCAAATTTTGTTAAAAGTTTGGTTATTCTCAAAGCAAAACAGTTCATAAGATTCAGCAGGTGTTTGGAGAAGATGTGTTGAGTGTGGGTGTAACACAAATTAAGGAGTGGTTCAAACGATTCAAAAATGGCCACACATCAGTGGAGAGTGACCAGTGTTCTGGCAGGCCCCAAACTGCTTGGAGTGCAGCTATTGTTGAGAGGGTGCAAAGTTTGGTGATGGCAGATCGTTATTTGACTGTGCGAGAGATTGCCCAAGAGGTTGAAGTGAGTAAAAATTCTGCACATGCAATTTTGCATGATGATTTGAACATACAACGAGTGGCTGCAAAATTCGTGCCCAAGTTGTTGTTTCCAGAACAAAAAGACCTGTGTTTTGACATTACACAGGGCCTTCTGGACACCACCAACACTGATCCTGGGTTTCTGAACACCCTGATACCTGGAGATGAGTCACGGGTGTACGGGTATGACCCAGAAACAGAAAGACAGTCATCGCAATGGAAGCATCCTGAGTCTCCATGGCCAAAGAAAGTGCAGCAGGTGCGAAGCAAAATCAAGGTGATGCTAACTGTGTTCTTTGATGTCTGTGGAATTGTGCATCATGAATATGCATCGGAAGGACAAATAGTGACAAAGGAGTACTATCAAGATGTTCTCCGGTGACTCTGTGACGCAGGTCGGTGCAAAAGACCGGACATGTGGATGGCGAAAAACTGGCAACTGCATCACGACAATGCCCCCGCACATTCAGCGCACTTAATCCAAAATTTCTTGGCCAAACATGGAATTACAGCCACTCGCCAACCTCCCTACTCGCCAGACATGGCTCCTTGCAACTTCTGGTTGTTTCCAAAATTGAAGACCCACTGAAAGGATCCTGTTTTGAGAGTAGAGAAGAGATAATGGAGAATACGACAACAGAGCTGGACACCATTCCAAAAGAAGACTTCCAGTGTTTCCGGCAGTGGAAGGGTCGGTGGGCTAAGTGTGTGCAAGCATAAGGGGCGTACTGTGAAGGGGATTAGGGCCCCAATGCCGTCACTTATTCGAAATATTTTTTTCTGGTCAAAGGTCAGATACTTTTTAGACAGGCCTTGTATTTCAATCCTCCATGTCAATCTTTTACCTTATCAAAACTTCAGATGAGTGGCACCATCTTGGATTTTAAGATGTCAGTGCAGTTCCAGAGCCTAATCTTTGATCGGACCCCCCAGGGGCTCAGCATTCATTTGCTGAGTACGGGCTTGGCGACCCCGGGGTCCTGAGCTGGGAACTGGTCAGCGCCGCCAGTCTCCTGTCACCGTAACCCCCGGACATGCTTCAGCGACCACCGCATGGCGCGGCGGTGGAATGTTGTGTGCTGCGGGGAATGGTAATCTTGGCTTGACCGCCTGGATTGCGAGGAAGGTAAACCTCTATAAAAAACCCTCAATCTTACGGTGTGCTGCGCGCCTATAAGATGCATGGCTGTTGGGGTGGAACAGTCGCAAGCGGGCAACCTCTGGGGCACCTGCCGCGCCCCAGTTGTATAAGGCTTACCTAGGCACGCAGGGCTCTGTCTAGGTGGACTTCTAGTTCCCTAGCTGGTCTTGGGACCGAGATTGAACCCTTGAACTTTTATTCTTCTCCTGCCAGCGGAAAGGGTGGACCGCTGGTGGGTTCTAACACCCAATCCAACAAGAGGGCTTGTGTAGCCAGTCCTCGTGATTCAGGTAGTAGTAACAGAATGCATGCTGCTTCGCAGAATGTGTTTTTCATAATTAAAAGAAAAGATGGGAGTTTTGAAAAAGTTTCACCATTTTATATACAGAAGGGCTTAGAAGGTATTGCTGGCACATTAAAATCTGTAAAGCGCTTGCGAAATGGCACCTTGTTGGTTGAAACATCTAGCTTCCAGCAAGTCCAGAACCTTCAGAAGGCACAATTTCTTGGGGAGTTTGCGATAGAGACTGAATTTCACAACACCTTGAACTACAGCAAGGGTGTTGTGACTTGCAGAGATCTCGTTGACATTCCCCAAGACGAACTGAAGGCTGAATGGTCCCGGGAAGGAATTGTCGACGTGCAACACATTATGAAACGGGTGGATAGTGTTCTCATAAAGACTGACTCATTTATCCTTACATTTAACAGCACTAAATTGCCAGAGCATGTGAAGGCAGGTTTCCTACGTCTCAGTGTACGGCCTTATTACCCCAACCCCATGCGGTGTTTTAAATGCCAGCACTTTGGACACACTACTCTCGGCTGTAGAGGGGAAGCCACTTGCGGGAATTGTGGTAAAGCCGCCCATGAGGGAGTTGGTTGCTCCTCTCCTCCCAAGTGTGTCAACTGCTCTGGGGATCACCCTGTGTGGAGTAGGGAATGCAGAGTTTTCCTTGAGGAACGGAAGATCCAGGAACTAAAAACTACAAAACGCATCCCGTATGGTGAGGCGAAGAAAATCTACAAGTCCATGCAGCCGCCCATGTTCGCTGCTTCCTTTTCTTCCGTTCTCAAACAACCAGTCTTGAAAACCGATGCCGCTACACAAACGGAGGTTGCTACTGTCAGCACTAGCACCTGCGCTTGTCAATGTACGTGTGCTGCTGCCGTTCCTGTGAAGCCTGCTGCTCCCCCCTGGCCTTCTGACCAGGCCGTGGTAGCTGACATCATGGTTCCATGATGCCCTTCCTGCCCCTTCCCGGGTCCAGTCTTGTGCACTGCCCAGCACTGCTACACCCCCTACTGCTTCTGAGGTTTTGGCTCCAATGCCACCTCAGGCCAGAACATCGAAGCTAAAGACAAAGGTGAAGACTCGCCCACTAAAGGAGACTGCAGTTATACAGTCTCCTGATGTGGATGTCATTCTCTCTGACGTCTCTCTCGACTCCTCTTCTGAGGCGATGGAGGTTGATGTCAGACTGGGGCAATCATCTCACACCAAACCTGAGCCTCCACCTGTTGTGGGCTCTCCTCCCCAACAGAAAGTGAGAATGAAGGTACTCTCACCCTGATAGATGGCTCCCATTATACAGTGGAACATGAATGGATTCCGGGCACATGTGGAGGAACTGAACCTCCTAGCATGGCAACGCCCCCTGTGCTTGTGTTTACAGGAAACGCATTTAAAACCATCTGATGCTCCTGTACTAAGGGGCTATACGTCATATTGCAAAGGTGACCTGACTGGAGAAAGGGCCAAAGGCGGAGTCGCTGTGTTTGTCAATAATGACCACCACTCCTCTGCCCTCCCCCTGGATACTGACCTCAAGCAGTTGCAGTTGAAATTCATTCACCTTGGAGGCTTACCGTTTGCTCCCTTTATTTACCCCCTCTGGATGCAATGACCTTAGACGCTCTCACAGATCTTATCGACCAACTCCCTCGCCCATTTCTTCTCCTGGGAGACTTCAATGCCCATCATGTCCTGTGGGGCTCCACTTCTCTTTGCGCTCGAGCTCGAATTTTGGAGAGCCTCCTAACATCTCAAATGTTGTGCATCCTCAACACAGGTACTCCGACTCATTTCTCTACTGCTACATGGTCATTCTCAGCCATTGACCTATCTTTCTGCTCTCCAACCCTCACCGACTCTGTTCACTGCGAGGTCATTGACGACCTTCATTCCAGCGATCACTTCCCTATCCGCATTCATCTCCTGGATGGTGTATTGCTAGAGCCGCAGCCACCATCGTGGATGATTGGCAGGGCTAACTGGCCACTGTTCACTCGGTTGGCTGTCTTTGACCGCCACAGTAACGTACAGGAATGGGTGGATCACATCACGCTTGTGGTCCATCATGCTGCTGACCTGTCCATACCACAGTCTTCTGGCCCTCCTAAGCGGCGCCTTGTGCCTTGGTGGACGGAAGAGTGCCGTTCAGCCATCCAGGACAGGCGTGCGGCTCTTCGCCAATTTAAATGCCGCCCAACAGCAGTCAATCTTACCGCCTTTCGAATCGCGAGAGCCAGGGCACGCCGTGTCATTAAAGAGAGCAAGAAAAGGTCATGGCAGGAGTTCCTGGACTCCATCAACCGTTCCACTTGTTCCACAAGAGTATGGGAAGCCATCCGGAGGATTTCCGGTAAACATAGCCGTTTACCAATAGCTGCTCTCCTGAACCAGGGATGCCTCCAAACGACACCCAGAGCCATTGCTCAGTCGCTGGCAGAGCATTTTGCACAAAGTACTGCCGCTGCAAATCAGGATCCAGCGTTTCATCGCTACCGTGCGGCTGTCGAAAGAGCGACCTTGGATTTTCGGTCGAACAGTTCTGAGGCCTACAATTCCCCTTTCTCCATGTGGGAACTTGAATCGGCACTTACTGAGACTTCTGACACTGCACCAGGTTACGACCGCATCCGGTACTCCATGCTTCGACATCTGCCAGCGGCGTCAAAGGAAATTCTCCTCGAATGTTTTAATCTCATATGGCAGACAGGAGTGTTCCCCACCTCGTGGAGGGAGGCAATTCTCATCCCTCTCCTCAAACCAGGAAAGGACCGCACATGTCCCGGTAGTTATCGTAGTATCGCCTTGACAAGCTGTGTCGGAAAGACCCTGGAATGGATGGTTAACCGGCGTCTGGTCTGGCTGTTAGAGACCAGACAGCTCCTTAGCCGCTTTCAGTGTGGATTCCGAAAATTTCGGTCCACGGTCGACAACCTGACCCTCCTAGAGGCGGCTATTCAGCAGGCTTTTCTCCGTCAGCATCACTGTATCGGTATCTTCTTTGATATCAGTAAGGCATATGATACTACTTGGAGACACTGTATTCTTGCACAAATGCATCAATGGGGCTTTCGTGGCCGCCTCCCCATTTTCTTTCGGTCTTTCCTGTCTCAGCGGTTTTTTCGGACCCGCGTTGGTAACACACTGTCTGATCGCTTTGAGCAAGAGAACGGTGTCCCCTAGGGCAGTGTTTTAAGCGTTACCCTCTTTGCCATAGCCATCAACAGTATAACGTCTACAGTGAGGAGTCCAGTACAGTGCTCCTTATTTGTGGACGACTTTGCTGTTTTCTGTTCCTCCTCCAGTGTTGCAACCGTGAGCCGTCAGTTGCAGCTAACAGTGCGGCGGTTAGAGGAGTGGGCTGCAAAGACGGGTATTCGGTTTTCTTCCGAAAAGTGTGTTTGTGTTCATTTTAATCGTTCTCGTCATCTTTTTACTTTGCCTGCCTTGCATATGGGGGATACTGTCCTACGTTTTAGAGACACAGTGCGGTTTCTGGGCCTAATTTTTGACTCCAGGTTGTCATGGCTGCCACACCTACGTGACTTGAAAGCCAGAACGCTGAAGGCACTGAACATCCTCAAGTGCCTCAGCCACAGGTCTTGGGGCATGGACAGGGCGCGTCTCCTACAGTTTTATGGAGCTTTTGTGCGTTCACGGCTGGACTATGGGTGCACAGTATATGGGTCAGCGAGGCCATCTTATTTGCGGATCCTTGACGCTGTTCACCATGCTGGGATCCGACTGGCCACGGGTGCTTATCGGACCAGTCCCGTACCCAGCCTCTGTGCTGAGTCTGGCGAACCACCACTTACCATCCGGCGGCAGCTCCTGCTGGTGCGCCAGGCTTGTAAGTTTCTTGCAGCTCCCAGATCGCCTGCTCACCATCTTGTTGCCCATCCACCTCTGGACCGCCTTTTTTCCCGCCGTCCCCAGGCTACGTTGCCGTTTGGGATCCGTGTGCAACGTGTGCTAGAGTCCCTCGGTGTGGAGTCTGTACAACCCCAAATCCAAGGTTTTAACCGCCTGCCACCCTGGTTACTGAAGAAGCCCAGAGTGATTTTAGATTTATTGCAGTACAAGAGAGATTGCACTCCTGCCACCGTTTTTAATGCAGCATTTTCTGCCATTTCATCTGAGCACCACGACTATGTAGCTGTTTTTACGGATGGGTCGAAACAAGGGGATTCTGTTGGTTGCTCAGTTGTTTTTCCATATCGTGTCCTCAAGGTCTGACTGCCTCAGACTTTTACTGTCTTTGATGCAGAATTGTTTGCGATCTTGCGGGCACTGGACCACATGAGACATTCTTCCTCTCCTAAATTTCTTGTCTGTTCCGATTCACTCAGTGCCCTTCACTCATTGCAACGTTTGTATGCGGCAGACAAAATTGTCCAGACCATCCAGGATGCCCTCCTCCGACTACAGCGACTGGGGAAGGTTGTAGCTTTCTGCTGGGTCCCGGGGCATGTTGGCATTGCTGGGAATGAAAGGGCAGATCTCGCAGCCAAGGAGGCGTGTCTCGCCCCACAAGTATCTCAGTGTGCTATCCCCTTGCACGCACTCGCCTCGCTGTTGAGCTCACGGGTCATGCGTCGGTGGGAGGATGAGTGGCTGGAAGTGACTGACAATAAGCTCCGTATAGTCAAGCCCACAACGCGTGTGTGGTGTACTTCCTTTCAGCCCAATCGACGGGACGAGGTTCTCCTCACTCGGCTTCGAATAGGCCACAGCCCTATGACGTATGGCTTCCTTCTCCGGCGAGAGGACCCTCCAATTTGTGGTGCTTGCGGTGTCCAGGTCACTGTGCGCCACGTTTTATTGGATTGCGTTTTATTTTCTGACCAGCGGGTCGCGGCTGACTTGCCAGCGGACCTGCCATCTCTTTTAGGCAACACTCGGACGAATGTGGCTAAAGTTTTAAAGTTCTGTGCCCTGTCAAATGTTTTTACAAAGATTTTAGGGAGAGGATTTTAATTTGCTCACTGTGTGACAAGCTCGCCCATATTTTATGTAAGTGGCCAGCCAATAACAATTTCCTGTGACATTCTTGTTGCTATGTTTCCCCTTTCCTTAGGTTTTACTTTCTTATGTAGCATTTTCCTTCTTTTCCTGCTTTCTTTGAGTGTGTGCTTTAGTTTTCTTAGGTCTGTCCACATTCGTTCCTTTTAATGTGTGTCAGGGCGCTGATGACCTCGATGTTGAGCGCCCATAATCCCCAACACACCACCACCACTTTGATCGGAGACTAACATGGCTGTCACAACTTCATGATTTGAAATGTAGAGGTCTGAAGGCACTAAACGTTTTAAAATGTCTTAGCAATAAAAATTTGGGGGGGGGGGGGGGGGGGTTGTCAGAATAGAACAGTGACAACATAGTTTATGGATCAATTAGACCTTCCAGTTTAAATACATTTGATGCTGTCCACCATGCAGGGATGGAGCAAATATCTCTCTGGAAAATTGCCAGGACCCCACTTAACTCAGACATGAGGAAGTACAGTAAGATCAATAATCTGCCGATACTTTTAAAAAAGGTTTTTCATTGCATTTTATTGGAGTGTTGTGAGCATATGGTGGTTTTTACTGATGGATTTAAGCAAGGTGATGATTTTGGGTGCTTTCGTCCATCATAGTATGATTAAAACCCATGTACTAAGCCACTTCTCAGTGTACTGTGCAGAGCCGTGGGCAGTCAACAAGGCATTGGAGCAGGTGAGATTTCTTGGGGAAGGGAAATTTCGCACCTGCAAAAATCTCTGTTAGTGCTCTACAGGCTATTTAGCTTATGTACCCAGCAGATAGGATAGTTCAGATGTTTCATGAAGCTACATTACAGCACAGCTAAAGCAACCTTCCAGAAAAACTAAAAAAAAGACATTATGTAATCTTAGTAAGATGTGTGACTTTTGCAGTCACAAAGGACTCACTTTGATGGTAATCTGCATCCACACAATCTCACTTTAATCATGACAGAAATGAGACTTGCTAGTAAATACCATTCTATTCAATGTAGCCTTAGTTTAACACCCTTGCAAGTGGTGATAGAAGTTGTTTCATTTTAAGAGTACTCTTGACAGTCACAGTCAAAAGATAACTCAGTGAAGTCAGTAGACTCAACACATGAAGGGACTGCAGAGAATTCAGAGCTGCCTGTTAATGTCATATGCTATTACACTATGTATAATGATCTGTGCAACATTACATTGATTTCCCAGCTGTATCTGTATTGAATTAATTCTTCCACAGATCACCATCCCACATTAAATTTATGACAAGGTGTGTTCTAAATTTGGACTGGTACTGGGGAGTCTTTAATGACATCTTCCATTGAATTTGTTTCACATGTTGATATAAACGTCGTGACTAGCTCAGGTCTGTTCTCCTCATACAAGGATGTTATGTAAATCACTCAACTAATTACATCTCAACTGATGATTCCACAAATTGGCAGCCCACTTATATCTGCATGATGTTCATGCAACAGGTTGTAATCAGTTGACACTTATTTTGATCTTCATTGTTGTGGACAGGTGCAACTTCAAGAAAAATTGACAGTAGTTTGTAGAAACGCCATGACAAATAAGTTGCAAACCAGCTGTCCAGACATCCTCAGAAACATACATGGGTCATCATGTCTTGCAAATGTGCGGTCATAGAAAGCGGTGACTTCTGTAGATCTTAGCAGAAGCCTTTCACATGCCATGGACTTGACTGGGTATCCTCCTACTGAGGTGTTGCATGAAGGAGGGCCAGTACTTTGAACTTTTCATTTACTCTTTCCAATGCACCACTTGTTGAAATTGACAGTGTTGTTATCAACAATGCCACAAACCATCAAGCTCAGTATTTTTCCACTATTCTTCCTAATAATCAGGGACGGTGGCAAGGGAGGGAATATATATATATATATATATGTATAAAAAAAAAGATGATGTGACTTACCAAACGAAAGCACTGGCACGTCGATAGACACACAAACATACACACGTTTTAACATGTCTTGTGTTTGTGTATGTTTGTGTGTATGTTTGTGTTTGATTGTGTGTCTTTCGACGTGCCAGCGCTTTCGTTTGGTAAGTCACATCATCTTTGTTTTTAGATATATTTTTTCCCTCGTGGAATGTTTCCTTCTATTTTATATATATATATATATATATATATATATATATATATATATATATATATATATATATATATATATATATATATATATATATAAAAATAGAGGGAAACATTCCACGTGGGAAAAATATATCTAAAAACAAAGATGATGTGACTTACCAAACGAAAGCACTGGCACGTCGATAGACACACAAACAAACACAAATATACACACAAAATTCTAGCTTTCGCAACCAACGGTTGCTTCGTTTTTCCTGACGAAGCAACCGTTGGTTGCGAAAGCTAGAATTTTGTGTGTATATTTGTGTTTGTTTGTGTGTCTATCGACGTGCCAGCGCTTTCGTTTGGTAAGTCACATCATCTTTGTTTATATATATATATATATATATATATATATATATATATATATATATATATATGGCTATTACAAATGATTGAAGCGATTTCATAAATTCACTGTAGCTCCATTCATTGACATATGGTCACGGCGCACTACAGATACGTAGAAAAACGCATAAAGTTTTGTTCGGCCGCCAGAGGGCTCGAGAGCACAGTGAGACAAAATGGTGACAGGAGCCGAGAAAGTGTATGTCGTGCTTGAAATGCACTCACATCAGTCAGTCATAACAGTGCAACGACACTTCAGGACGAAGTTCAACAAAGATCCACCAACTGCTAACTCCATTTGGCGATGGTATGTGCAGTTTAAAGCTTCTGGATGCCTCTGTAAGGGGAAATCAACGGGTCGGCCTGCAGTGAGCGAAGAAACGGTTGAATGCGTGCGGGCAAGTTTCACGCGTAGCCCACGGAAGTCGCCGAATAAAGCAAGCAGGGAGCTACACGTACCACAGCCAACGGTTTGGAAAACTTACAGAAAAGGCTAAAGCAGAAGCCTTACCGTTTACAATTGCTGCAAGCCCTGACACCCAATGACAAAGCCAAACGCTTTGAAATTTCGGTGCGGTTGCAACAGCTCATGGAAGAGGATGCGTTCAGTGCGAAACTTGTTTTCAGTGATGAAGCAACATTTTTTGTTAATGGTGAAGTGAACAGACACAATGTGCGAATCTGGGCGGTAGAGAATCCTCACGCATTCGTGCAGCAAATTCGCAATTCACCAAAAGTTAACGTGTTTTGTGCAACCTCACGGTTTAAAGTTTACGGCCCCTTTTTCTTCTGCGAAAAAAACGTTACAGGACACGTGTATCTGAACATGCTGGAAAATTAGCTCATGCCACAACTGGAGACTGACAGCGCCGACTTCATCTTTCAACAGGATGGTGCTCCACTGCACTTCCATCATGATGTTCGGCATTTCTTAAACAGGAGATTGGAAAACCGATGGATCGGTCGTGGTGGAGATCATGATCAGCAATTCATGTCATGGCCTCCACGCTCTCCCGACTTAACCCCATGCGATTTCTTTCTGTGGGGTTATGTGAAAGATTCAGTGTTTAAACCTCCTCTACCAAGAAACGTGCCAGAACTGCGAGCTCGCATCAACGATGCTTTCGAACTCGTTGATGGGGACATACTGCGCCGAGTGTGGGAGGAACTTGATTATCGGCTTGATGTCTGCCGAATCACTAAAGGGGCACATATCGAACATTTGTGAATGCCTAAAAAAACTTTTTGTGTTTTTGTATGTGTGTGCAAAGCATTGTGAAAATTCAATCATTTGTAATAACTATATATATATATATATATATATATATATATATAGACACACACACACACACACACACACACACACACACACACACACACACTCCTGGAAATGGAAAAAAGAACACATTGACACCGGTGTGTCAGACCCACCATACTTGCTCCGGATACTGCGAGAGGGCTGTACAAGCAATGATCACACGCACGGCACAGCGGACACACCAGGAACCGCGGTGTTGGCCGTCGAATGGCGCTAGCTGCGCAGCATTTG
This sequence comes from Schistocerca piceifrons, assembly GCF_021461385.2. Lineage (NCBI taxonomy): Eukaryota > Metazoa > Arthropoda > Insecta > Orthoptera > Acrididae > Schistocerca > Schistocerca piceifrons. The sequence goes on along the minus strand of NC_060145.1, from coordinate 140,628,922 downwards.
TGCACCGCCGCCGTCAGTGTCAGCCAGTTTGCCGTGGCATACGGAGCTCCATCGCAGTCTTTAACACTGGTAGCATGCCGCGACAGCGTGGACGTGAACCGTATGTGCAGTTGACGGACTTTGAGCGAGGGCGTATAGTGGGTATGCGGGAGGCCGGGTGGACGTACCGCCGAATTGCTCAACACGTGGGGCGTGAGGTCTCCACAGTACATCGATGTTGTCGCCAGTGGTCGGCGGAAGGTGCATGTGCCCGTCGACCTGGGACCGGACCGCAGCGACGCACGGATGCACGCCAAGACCGTAGGATCCTACGCAGTGCCGTAGGGACCGCACCGCCACTTCCCAGCAAATTAGGGACACTGTTGCTCCTGGGATATCGGCGAGGACCATTCGCAACCGTCTCCATGAAGCTGGGCCACGGTCCCGCACACCGTTAGGCCGTCTTCCGCTCACGCCCCAACATCGTGCAGCCCGCCTCCAGTGGTGTCGCGACAGGCGTGAATGGAGGGACGAATGGAGACGTGTCGTCTTCAGCGATGAGAGTCGCTTCTGCCTTGGTGCCAATGATGGTCGTATGCGTGTTTGGCGCCGTGCAGGTGAGCGCCACAATCAGGACTGCATACGACCGAGGCACACAGGGCCAACACCCGGCATCATGGTGTGGGGAGCAATCTCCTACACTGGCCGTACACCACTGGTGATCGTCGAGGGGACACTGAATAGTGCACGGTACATCCAAACCGTCATCGAACCCATCGTTCTACCATTCCTAGACCGGCAAGGGAACTTGCTGTTCCAACAGGACAATGCACGTCCGCATGTATCCCGTGCCACCCAACGTGCTCTAGAAGGTGTAAGTCAACTACCCTGGCCAGCAAGGTCTCCGGATCTGTCCCCCATTGAGCATGTTTGGGACTGGATGAAGCGTCGTCTCACGCGGTCTGCACATCCAGCACGAACGCTGGTCCAACTGAGGCGCCAGGTGGAAATGGCATGGCAAGCCGTTCCACAGGACTACATCCAGCATCTCTACGATCGTCTCCATGGGAGAATAGCAGCCTGCATTGCTGCGAAAGGTGGATATACACTGTACTAGTGCCGACATTGTGCATGCTCTGTTGCCTGTGTCTATGTGCCTGTGGTTCTGTCAGTGTGATCATGTGATGTATCTGACCCCAGGAATGTGTCAATAAAGTTTCCCCTTCCTGGGACAATGAATTCACGGTGTTCTTATTTCAATTTCCAGGAGTGTATATATAAAAGATGATGTGACTTACCATACGAAAGCGCTGGCTGGTCGATAGAAACACATACAGACACATACATACACACAAAATTCAAGCTTTCGCAACAAACTGTTGCCTTATATATATAGAGGGAAACATTCCACGTGGGAAAAAAAGGACAGGTATACACTCGCACACACACACATATCCATCCGCACGTACACAGACACAAGCAGACATTTGTAAAGGCAAATTTGCCTCATGAGGGGTAAGATAGATACTGCATACAGGAAAATTAAAGAGACCTTTGGAGAAAAGAGAACCACTTGCATGAATATCAAGAGCTCAGATGGAAACCCAGTTCTAAGCAAAGACGGGGAAGCAGAAAGGTGGAAGGAGTATATAGAGGGTGTATACAAGGGCGATGTTCTTGAGGACAATATTTTGGAAATGGAAGAGGAGGTAGATGAAGATGAAATGGGAGATATGATACTGCGTGAAGAGTTTGACAGAGCACTGAGAGGCCTAAGTCGAAACAAGGCCCCGGGAGTAGACAACAATCCATTGGAACTACTGACAGCCTTGGGAGAGCCAGTCCTGACAAAACTCTACCATCTGGTGAGCAAGATGTATGAGACAGGCGAAATTCCTTCAGACTTCAAGAAGACTATAATAATTCCAATCCCAAAGAAAGCAGGTGTTGACAGATGTGAAAATTGCCGAACTGTCAGTTTAATAAGTCACTGATGCAAAATACTAACACGAATTCTTTACAGACGAATGGAAAAACTGGTAGAAGCCGACCTCGGGGAAGATCAGTTTGGATTCCTTAGAAATATTGGAACACGTGAGGCAATACTGACCCTACGACTTATCTTAGAAGAAAGATTAAGGAAAGGCAAACCTATGTTTCTAGCATTTGTAGACTTAGAGAAAGCTTTTGACAATGTTGACTTGAATACTCTCTTTCAAATTCCGAAGGTGGCAGGGGTAAAATACAGGGAGCGATAGGCTATTTACAATTTGTGCAGAAACCAGATGGCAGTTATAAGAGTCGAGGGACATGAAAGGGAAGCAGTGGTTGGGAAGGGGGTGAGACAGGGTTGTAACCTCTCCCCGATGCTATTCAATCTGTATATTGAGCAAGCAGTAAAGGAAACAAAAGAAACGTTCGGAGTAGGCAATAAAATCCATGGAGAAGAAATAAAAACTTTGAGGTTTCGCCGATGACATTGTAATTCTGTCAGAGACAGCAAAGGACTTGGAAGAGCAGTTGAATGGAATGGACAGTGTCTTGAAAGGAGGGTATAAGATGAAGACCAACAAAAGCAAAACGAGGATAATGGAATGTAGTCGAATTAAGTTGGGTGATGCTGAGGGAATTAGATTAGGAAATGAGACACTTAAAGTAGTACAGGAGTTTTGCTATTTGGGGAGCAAAATAACAGATGATGGTCGAAGTAGAGAGGATATAAAATGTAGACTGGCAATGGCAAGGAAAGCGTTTCTGAAGAAGAGAAATTTGTTAACATCGAGTATAGATTTAAGTGTCAGGACGTCGTTTCTGAAAGTATTTGTATGGAGTGTAGCCATGTATGGAAGTGAAACATGGACGATAAATAGTTTGGACAAGAAGAGAATAGAAGCTTTTGAAATGTGGTGCTACAGAAGAATGCTGAAGATTAGATGGGTAGATCACATAACTAATAAGGAGATATTGAATAGAATTGGGAGAAGAGGAGTTTGTGGCACAACTTGACTAGAAGAAGGGATCAGTTTGTAGGACATGTTCTGAGGCATGAAGGGATCACCAATTTTGTACTGGACGGCAGTGTGGAGGGTAAAAATCATAGAGGGAGACCAAGAGATGAATATGCTAAGCAGATTCAGAAGGATGTAGGCTGCAGTAGGTACTGGGATATGAAGAAGCTTGCACAGGATAGGGTAGCATGGAGAGCTGCATCAAACCAGTCTCAGGACTGAAGACCACAACAACAACAACAACAACTCAATATTTGCAATTTTAAAATGGTTGTTACTGCTCTCTTTTGGTATACTGTCATGTACATGAGTGTATCCATTTAAATCGTTCTAATTTTTGTGTGCTAGGTGGTTTTTACTTTGTTTTGTATTTAATATTGCAAATAAAGGGTTTTTCTGTGTTATAGAAGTAATATGCTGTGGCTTAATGCATAGTGATGGTTGGTAATTTGTGTTTTGCAGGGGTTTTCAGTGGAGGGTCAAGAGAACATTCAAGAAATACTGTCTAAGCAACTATATCTTTGTCAATGCTTGGTTGCTCTCAGTATTGTCAGAACAGGTTTGTATTCTGTTGTTGATTATCCCTTTGTGGTTCTAATAAGATTTCCACAAGTTGTGTGTGCTGATAGACTTTTATTTCACCTTTGAATGGCAATCAAGTATTTCTTACATCACTTGTGTGCCAGTGGTATCCAATATATAGTCCATCATCTTTACAGTGTGTGCTGACTTTCAGAATGTTTCCTGTTCTGTTTTCATCTTAAATATTCAGTAAGTTACACAAATATTCATTCATTTCTTTTGCACTTTTAACAATTGTGGCTCCTAACATGTTTGTTGTAGTTTTAATAACAAAACACTTTTCCTTACTTTAAAAATTCTAGTTGTTTTCCAGACAACTGCAGCAGAAAACATTTAGGATTTGAAAAAATACATGCAAGCTGTAATATATAGTACAGTGTTTAGAGCATTTGCTCTTTCAGTCTGTTCTGTTTCTTCTTCATCACTATTACATTTATCTATTATACATTCTGTTTGTAAATTTGAAATTCTGTGTCTCCAGTATTTTGGAAAGGATAGATTGCTACTCACCGTACAGAGGACATGTTGAGTCGCAGACAGGCACAACAAATAGAGTGCTGTACATGGGGGGGGGGGGGGGGGGGGGGTTTGTCTAAAAGGCCTTCTTCTAATGTAGAAAAACACACACACACACACACACACACACACACACACACACACACACACACACACATATTCATGCAAGTACAATTCACACACATGACCACTGTCTGTGGCATAAGGCTGAACTGTCAGCAACAGCAACTGAGGGGAGAAACAGTCTGGGTAGTGGGGGTAAGGAGGGGCTGGGGTGAGGGGAGGGAGGATAGTAGGGTAGGGGTGGGGGAGGGTGTAGTGCTGCTTGTGGGAGCATGCAGGGACACAGTGGGAACAGGGTAGGGCTGGCTAGGTACAGTCTGGAGGTTTGAGGAATAGTTGGGGGGGGGGGGGGGAGGAGTGGAGTGGGAAAGGAGAGAAGTAGAGGAAAGGGGAGGGGGGAGGGAGAGAGACAAGTGAATGCATTGGTGGAATAGGAGGCTGTGTAGTGCTGGAGAGGGGGTCAAAAAAGGGACAGATGGATGAAGGAGAGGACTAGAAGGTTGATGTCAAGGGGTTATGGGAACATAGGATATATTGCAGGGGGAGTTCCCACGTGCACAATTAGGAAAACTTGGATGTTGGTAAAAAGAATCCAGGAGGCACAGGATGTGAAACAGTCACTGAAGTGAAGCACATTGTATTGTGCAGCGTGTTTAGCAAGTGGGTGATCCAGCTGTCTATTGGCCACAGTTTGTCGATGGCAATTGATGTGGACAGACAGCACATAGAAAGCAGCACAGTGGTTGCAGATTAGTATGTTAATCACATAAGTGCTTTCCCAGGTAGGATGATTGTGACTGGACTGGATTGATCTACTCCAGTATGTTATTTTGAGGGATAATACCTGTCTGTGAAGGCCTTTGTTAGACTTTCAGCATAGTGGACAAGGTAGTTCTTGTCAGTGCAGATTTGTTATCCTTGGGTGACCAGGCTGTGAGGGAGGCACTTTTTGGAGTGGAAAGGATGGCAGTTGTCGAAATGCAAGTACTGTTGGTGGTTGGCTGGTTTAATGTGGGCAGAGGTGTGGATGGAGTTATCAGAGACGAAGTAGACAACGTCTAGGAAGGTGGCACACTGGGTTGAAGAGGAGCAGGCAAAGCTGATGGGAAAGAAGGTGTGTTGAGGTTGTGAAGAAATGAGGATAGGGTGTCTTGGCCTTGAGTCCATGTCATGAAGATATCATCAATGAAACTGAACCAAACCGGGGGTTTGGAGTTTTTGAAAGCTGAGAAGGTGTCTTCTGTGTCTGCACAGAATCTTTTGTGGTGGAATACTTCAATAAAAACTTATTGGTTTACCAGCCACGTCATTTCTAGTTAAAAGCATTGTCTTTAATTCCTGCTGACGATGGGCAAAAACAGCTATCTAAAGCTTGAGTGTTTTATTCAAAGAGATGTGGCTTGTAAATGGTGAAGAGTTTATTGAAGGTTTGCTCTAGATGGCCCATAAACAGGTTGACATAGGATGGTGCCATGCGGGTGCCCATGGTTGTACTGTGGATTTGTTTGTATATAAACTTAATAAAGTGTATGTGGAATGAGGTAGTGGGTTTGCAGTCTGAAGCACATTGGGAAAAGTAGTGTTCAGTAATGGCAAAACCATGGGTGTGTGAGATATTGGTGTGAATGGAAGTGCTGTCAGCAGTGATGAGTAGGGATCTAGGAGGTAAAGGTGTTGGGATTTGGAGGGTCAATGAAAGAAGTGATTGGTATCTTTGACATGGGAGGCTACAATTTGGACACTTGTGTTGATCAGTGAAGGCTGAAATTATTTCAGTGTGGTCACAATAAGCAGCTACAATGGGGCTTTCAGTATTATTGGGTTTGTCGATTTTGAGGAACATATAGAAGGTGGGAATGTGGGGTTTTGTATAGGCATGAGCATTTCATATTCCAGTCGTGTCACAGGCTTATCCTACCCCATGTCATGTACCAGCTCTGCTGCAATCATTGCTCAGATTTGTATATTGGTGTGACTGCCAATCAGCTGTCCACCATGATGAATGGCCACCACTAAACATTAGCCATGAGCAAAGTGGACCACCCTGTGGCACAACATGGGACTGAACATAACATGCTTGATTTCAATGGCTGCTTTACAACCTGAGCCATCAGAATCCTCCTGTCCACCACCTGCTTCTCTGAACTGTGCTGACGGGAGTTATCCTTACAACACATTCTTTGCTTCTGAAATGATCTCATCCACATCTTACAGTAACTTACGGTTCCCACATCCTCCATGCAACAGTTTCTGCTCCCTCTGGCCCACACCTTCTCCCGCTTCATGTCTCGTTTCCCTTCTCTGCCCCTCTCCTTTTCTGCTGCCACCTCCCTCTCAGCTTCCTGAGACTGAGCCTGGCAGCCTTGTCCTGCCACAGGGTAGACCCTGCACACTATGCCACGCTGTACCCTCCCCCTCCCCTCCCCACTCCAGATTGCTGCTTTCATTCAATGCAAAATTGCGTTCTAGCCCAAGCAGCCAGAGATAGCGTTATGTATGCATGAGGTGTGCTTGCATGTGTGATGTGTGAGTGATTTCTTTTCTGAAGAAGGCTTTGGCCGAAAGCTAAATGTGTAACTGTCTTTATAGTTTGCCTGTCTGTAACTCAATGTACCACCTTTACGATGAGTAGCAATCTATTCTTTTCATAATATTGTTGATATTACAACTTGGACTTTCCATTGTTTGAAAATACTGTTTTAATGTGTCATGAATGATCATAACATATGAAAGATTATAGACTTCATTTGCAATGAAGATATTTTTGTGGATTGGCAAGACAGCCAATCCACTAGGACGGGAGGCCGAAGGGCACGCGTTTAAGCTCAAGCAGGATGGCGTGAGGTCTGGAACAGGACAAGGTCTTTATAGTAGCAAAAATAGTACGTAGCTTCTGGAATACTTAACTTTAATCCATAATTGGTGAACATCGCTCTGTTGGTACATGCATCACAAGATAAATAGCAATTAATAATGGCGCCTTGCTAGGTCGTAGCAAATGACGTAGCTGAAAGCTATGCTAACTATCGTCTCGGCAAATGAGAGTGTAATTTGTCAGTGAACCATCGCTAGCAAAGTCGGCTGTACAACTGGGGCGAGTGCTAGGAAGTGTCTCTATACCTGCCGTATGGCGGCGCTCGTTCTGCAATCACTGATAGTGGCGACACGCGGGTCCGACGTATGCTACCGGACCGCGGCCGATTTAAAGGCTACCATCTAGCAAGTGTGGTGTCTGGCGGTGACACCACAGATATGGTTCTGTATTATGAATTCTTGAGGAAATTTGCAGTGAACTGTGCAATTCGCAACCACAACACTGGAAACAAGAATATTTTCCATGGAGAGTTTGCATCCCTATCTAAGGTTCAGAACAAAGTTTCATCTTATGTCATGATTGTCTGTCACAGGCTGCTCACAGACATATGACAGGAAATTTTAAATCCCCAGATATTCAAAACTTCTTCTACAATATACCAGAATGTTTTGACTCAAGGATATAAATTCCATTTACTCTAGTATTAGTACTAACAGACCTTGATTTTGTGAGTATAAGGACGAACCAAAATTCATGATTCAGATGCCCCAGTGTGATTCCTTGCATACTGACGGTACAAATATGTCTGCAACTAAATTTCATCCCATGAATATTTTCAGTGGAAAATAGATGTTGGAGAAAGGCAACTTGGCAACACTGTCATCACAACTACAACTAGTATTTTCATTCATCTGCAGTGGCTCTGCCCTGTTGGTGCAGTGGCTAGAGTTCTGTTCTGGGCCTAGACATAATCTTTTATTTATTTATTTATTTATTTTATTTTGGCCTGCACAATACAATATCAGGCTTCTTAACCACTATACAGGAGCTGTAGGAAGTCTTATGCGAAACACATGCACTTACTAAATATTAACACAGAAATGAGAGTACAGTAATTTTTATCATTCCTGTTTCAAAGATGTATTGTGTGTTTAAACATTTACTGTACTCTCTTCCAAGAACTACGCCCCTCCATGCTTTCTGGTCCATTGACAGCATTACTTCCCTTTTTTCTGTTAGATCTCTTTTAAAGTGTATTGTTTTGCACTACGTCATCAACTACTTTCGAATCCAGTTTCCAATATACACTCCTGCCATTAATTCTATTGATTAGTATCAATCTCCATGCTTAGCACTTTCGTATCCATTGCATTTCTTTGAGACTTTCAGTCATCAGTAGATCTAGCAACCTGCTTCACAGGTACATACTAAACTTTGTTATGTTTATTCTAATCCACCAATGACTGTGGTAGAAGTGGTGGCTTACTTCAATGCTGCTCTTGTAACAGTGAGTGCAGCTGTGTTGCAAAGAGTCCAGAGAAGTATCAAGTGTTTGGGGAAGCAGGAAGATGGCTTTGAGCGTCTACTCTGAAGACTGTGTATGCTTTGTGAAAGACATGCTGTCAGCGATAGTGTGTATCAAATATTGTAACTGTTACTCACACATAGCAGAGATGCTAACTCGCAAAAAAGCACAGCAAAAACACTGTCAGAAACTTAGCTTTCGGCCAACAAGGCCTTTTTCAAAAGTAGACCACACACACACACACACACACACACACACGCACAAACACACACAAATGCAAGTCGCACGTACATGACCACAGTCTGTGGCAGCTGGAGCCAAATTCAGGACATTCCATCCTGGTTTTTCCATTGTTTATTTATTATAACTGGCCACTCTTATTGCATGTAGTGTGTATTTTTTAGCACATCCATGTTGCTAAGTTTTGTAGTTATTTCTGTCCTATGAGAGATAACTTTATTTTCAAGTGATAATTACTTTTTATGACAGTTTCTGCCATGTCTTTTGTGTTCAACAGTAAGCAACTGTAATTGTGAAATGTGTTGTTTTACAGCATTAATAGGCAAATCAAAAATGGAAAATAATAATAATAATAATAATAATAATTACACCTACACCTGGGAGACTCTCGAACTCAAGTATTCAAATGCAAAACTCTACTCACTGCACTAACTGAGCCGAACAGCTACAGAGTATCAAATGAAGATATTTGTCATACTAGTGATTACAGTGTTGCCAAATTGCATTTCTTTGAGGTTCATTTTTCACCAAAAATATGCACAGGATGAAATTTTGTTACAGACAGTTCTGTACTGTTAGTATGTGAGAAGTTGTGTTGCGGTAGCCGAGTGTGCGTGTTTCAGTTACCCTGTAAAGGCGTCTGATAATGTTTGACATGAACTGGCATAAATTATTTGTTTGAAGTACTGGATAACATAGCAGCTGAGTTGTTTAACAGGCTAGCAGTGACTTTCATCAAAGTTGCTGTTTTTCTACTAGTACGCTTATATAAAGTACTCTAAAAGTTATTCCCATACTGATAAGTGTGAGTAGATTAGTAGCAGTCATAATTTATTATTAGTGCACTTAATGGAAGTAGCTTGAATTTGCTGCTTTTGTCTGTTAAGACTCCAGCTACAGTAATCCACATATGTGTGTTCAACTCTTTCCATATGATTCCATGGAACACACTGTTATCGCATATGTTTCTGTTGCTTTGATACATCAGAAGTACCTGTTTTTCTGTCAAATCTTTTTCTGTTGCTCTGGAACATCAGAAGTTGTGTTTCCTGCTGAATCTTTTTCTGTTGCTCAGGAACATCAGGAGACACATTTTACACACTCTCAAGTCTCACCCACATGCTTATACGTATACCTTGTTGTGGCAGCAATTTTGTAACCATTTTTGCAAGCTTGTATGTATAACATTGCTTCAGGATGTGCCACATTCAGAAAAATTGTAAATAAGTTTCTCCCTTATTTATAATGTTGAATGTGATTTTTGTATTTCCCGCATTATATATGTTAAATGCCAAAATGCCAATTGAAATTCACTTCTAAATTCAGTTTTTGGTTCCTTGTTTAATTCCTGTAATACGGTTAATATAACTATTCTGATTATCAAATAAAATTGTTCCGCCATTATATACAGAAAAACCAGAAAATCGCCCGCAGTAGGAGGGTTATTTGTAATCTGACTCATCCCACATCCCTGAAGGTTGTCCTTGATGGTGGGATTTATGGAACATGATGTCTGATTAAATGATGTAAGATATCACAGATATTTTTAGGTATACCTATACACTACTTGAAATGGTATAAAACCACAGTAACTTAATTTGCTGGAAACCAAATTCCTGGAACATAGCAAATGGAATTTTCTACAAGTCTTTAGTGTTGAAAGGTGTTTCAAGTATGTGTGAATTGTAGTTGACCAGATGGATAGACTCCAGCCTCATTCTGTAGATGTTGTTATGTGCATGAATGACCACTTAGGAATAAGCTAATAGCACACTTCATTCTTTATTCTTTGTGTCAGTTGATTATTTAGCTTTCTCTTTTTGATTGTTCATCATATTGTTGTGAAATACTAAAGGAAGTAGTCTAACTGTTGTTTTTTTAAAAGAAAATTGGTTAAAGTATCTATGGAGAGCAAAGCATTTCTTTGATATACTTTCTTTGAATAATTTTCTCAAGTAAAAAATAATACACTGAGGGGATAAAAGTTATGGGGTAGCGATTTGCACAGTTACAGATGGTATTTGTACTGTGTTAAAAAAGGACAGTGTATTGGTGGAGCTGTCATTTGTTCACAGTTGATTCATGTGAAAAGGTTTCCTGCATGATTATTTCCCCCATGATGGGAATTACCAGACTTTGAATGCAGAATGGTAGTTGGACCTAACCGAATGGGACATTCCATTTCGGAAATTGTTAGGGAGTTCAGTATTCCAAGATCCACAGTGTTAAGTGTATGCTGAGAATTCCAGCTGACTGTCTTCGCTTAGTGACCAAGAGCAGCAGCATTTGAATAGAGTTGTCAGTGCTAAAAGACAAGCAACATAGTTTGAAATAACTGCAGAAATCAATGTGGGACATATGAGGAACATATCCGTGTGGCGAAATTTCGCATTAATGGACTATGCCAGCAGATGAGTGGTACGAGTGCCATTGTTAACAGTACAACATTGCTTGCAGCGCCTCTCCTGGGCTCATGATCATATCGGTTGGACCTTAGACAACTGGAAAATGGTGGCCTTGTCAGATGAGTCTGGATTTCAGTTGGTAAGAACTGATGGAAGGGTTTGAGTGTAGCTCAGATGCCAAGAGGCCATGGACACAAGTTGTTAACAAGGCACTGTGCAAGCTGGTGGTCACTCCATAATGGTGTGGGCTGTGTTTATGTGGAATGGTCTGGGTCCTCTGGTCCAACTGAACCAATCATTGACTGGGAATGGTTGTGTTTTGCTATTTGGAGACTATTTGCTACCATTCGTGAACTTCATGTTCCCAAACAAGGTTGGAACTTTTACGGATGAGAGTGCGCCACTCACCAGGCCACAGTTGTTCGCAGTTGGTTTGAAGAACATGTGACGTTTGCCAGCTTTATTTCTTCATTGATATTCCTCAGTGTTGACATACTGCATTGTTATATTGGGTGACAAATTGGGGGTGTTGGGGGTGGAAGTTCAACACTGACTACTGTAAATAATGTAGCCGACATTTGCACAATTGCGTGTCATGGTTCTTTACTTTCACTGTTCACAACCCCCTCCTCCCCCCCCCCTCCCCCCCCCCCCCCAATATTACACAGTTATAAAGTCAGTTCACTAATGGTAAATGTTGAAGAGCTTCATTAATAGGTTGCAGGCAACATCAGCATACTGCTACAATAGTTTCCTGTTAAACAACGTATTACGAGGTACATTCAAGTTCTAAGGCCTCCGATTTTTTTCTCCGGACTGGAAAGAGATAGAAACATGCGCATTGTTTTAAAATGAGGCCGCGTTCATTGTCAATACGTCCCAGAGATGGCAGCACCGTACGGCAGATGGAATTTTACCGCCAGCGGCGAGAATGAGAACTGTTTTAAATACTTAAAATGGTGACGTTTTCCTTACTTGAACAGCATACAATCATTCGTTTTCTGAATTTGTGTGGTGTGAAACCAATTGAAATTTATCGACAGTTGAAGGAGACATGTGGTGATGGAGTTATGGATGTGTCGAAAGTGCGTTCGTGGGTGCGACAGTTTAATGAAGGCAGAACATTGTGTGACAACAAACCGAAACAACCTCGGGCTCGCACAAGCCGGTCTGACGACATGATCAAGAAAGTGGAGAGAATTGTTTTGGGGGATTGCCGAATGACTGTTGAACAGATCGCCTCCAGAGTTGGCATTTCTGTGGGTTCTGTGCACACAATCCTGCATGACGACCTGAAAATGTGAAAAGTGTCGTCCAGGTGGGTGCCACGAATGCTGACGGATGACCACATGGCTGCCTGTGTGGCATGTTGCCAAGCAATGTTGACGTGCAACGACAGCATGAATGGGACTTTCTTTTCGTCGGTTGTGACAATGGATGAGACGTGGATGCCATTTTTCAATCCAGAAACAAAGCGCCAGTCAGCTCAATGGAAGCACACAGATTCACCGCCACCAAAAAAATTTCGGGTAACCGCCAGTGCTGAAAAAATGATGGTGTCCATGTTCTGGGACAGCGAGGGCGTAATCCTTACCCATTGTGTTCCAAAGGGCACTATGGTAACAGGTGCATCCTACGAAAATGTTTTGAAGAACAAATTCCTTCCTGCAATGCAACAAAAACGTCCGGGAAGGGTGCGCGTGTGCTGTTTCATCAAGACAACGCACCCGCACATCGAGCTAACATTACGCAAAAGTTTCTTCATGATAACAACTTTGAAGTGATTCCTCATGCTCCCTACTCACCTGTCCTGGCTCCTAGTGACTTTTGGCTTTTTCCAACAATGCAAGACACTCTCCATGGCCGCACATTCACCAGCCATGCTGCTATTGCTGCAGCGATTTTCCGGTGGTCATAACAGACTCCTAAAGAAGCCTTTGCCGCTGCCATGGAATCATGGCGTCAGCGTTGTGAAAAATGTGTACGTCTGCAGGGCGATTACGTCGAGAAGTAACGCCAGTTTCATCAATTTCGGGTGAGTATTTAATTAGAAAAAAAATCGGAGGCCTTAGAACTTGAATGCACCTCGTACATAACTCAATCAGTTAACTGAATACATCAAAAAATTCCTCCTTTTTAACAGTTCCTTCTACCACGAAGGTTAGCCTGAATTGTTTGTTAAAATAATTATGCAAACAATACTTTTGACAAACCTAGTAATTATTTTGGAAATAATTAAGGGCTGGTCTTGTTAATACATTTTCGAATAGAGTCAAATAAATACTTCAAGAATCCTAGTAGTTCTTCCTCCAAATGTTTATAATTAGTACAGAGTTTATATTTGTTTATAAGTCAACAATAGAATCTAAGTCATGAAACAGTTACTGATTTCATGCTGTAACAAAAGGTATTAACTAGGAATTGTCTAAATAAATTAGGAAATTAATTACATACACAAAACTAAGCACAAAATTAGACCTGGTGCTATATTCCTTAAGACTGAGGACCAACCTATATCCAGTATGGAAATGCAGATTATACTCATTCATTTTAATGGTAATTAGGCAAAAATGAAAATAAAATGAATTGAAGGAGACAGATGGCAAAACAAGAGATGACGTAAAGAGATTCCAGCTTCCTTTGTCGCATTACCCTCTCGTTGGATTGGCCCAGTAGATATTTCAAATAGCTAACTGGGCAGTCCAATGACCACAAGTGACCCCAGAAAGTGGGTTTAACATTCTACACACAAAAGAATATTACATAAGAAATCTCCTTATCAAAAATTACAGTGCATATGTTTTTCAAATATCTACTTATATGAGCTGGCCATATGAAAATCCCCATCCAAAATATTTACATATTGTGTATTGTACAATGGCACAAAATATCCATAAATTATATTTTTAATAAAATTAGGAATCTTCTTCATAAGTGATGTCCTTTTTGGATAAACAAAAGATTACATTCTAAGATACATATCTCTTTGTACAAGTCCTGTCTTGCTTCAAAGAATAAACGATCATGGCTTGCAAAAAGTTAAATTGCACTGTGCCTTGCAGTTCACATTCAGACAGAAAATTTCGCTTTACAATGTTTATTGTTTTGCACAAGCACTTTCACACTTTTAATCACTTTCACACTTTTAATGAGCCTTAACACATTTTCTGACCAAGTCGTCCACGCCTTCAACAGGTCCAAGTGGCAGTTAGTAAGGAAATGCATTGCTATCAGTTCCCTTGGAGGTGGTTCTCCTCCACTGCAGTACATGAAAAAAATTAGTCAAAATACTCTACTTTAGTACACTCACTTTTACCTCTAAGAATAAGGAAAAAATGTTTCACACTATTGGCAAATATGAGTCATTACTTCATAAATAAATACATTACACAATTCTCATAACATCACAATAATTAGCACTAAAATTGACTGTAGTATGAAAGTTGGGGACTAGTAAAAATTTTAAATCAAGTGGACATTATACCACAAAACATTACTCTATGTTGTAACTCTTTCAAACTGGTTAAACTTGAAAGATTTAGGTTTCTTTTCCATTTGCAAAATCACTAAAATGCCAAGTCCTGGTTTGAAATTCACTCCATTTATGTACTCATATAACCTTAATGTCCAAAATACGTACATTACTTCTAGCAGAAACTCAAGATGTACAGTAGCATAGATTTACTAATCATTACATTATGAAAACAGAATAGTGTACCATTGCATAACTTAATTACTACTCAAATCAAACTTAGGGGATGGAAGTTATACCAAATCATTGCCCTATTTCTTCATTCAACTTTGAATACTGCTCTCATTCAACCATAAAATTAAATCCTCAGAAAATGTTACCAAGTAGTTGACCTGTCAGAATATTCACATCAGTCTAACACCACAGTTATCAGTTACTCAACAAAATTACTTTTTTTCATTCCAGTATTACCACTTTAAGCTCATAATTCCTTAGAACACAAACAGAAGTTTTCGGATAACCTATACATCTGATAATGCTTTCACTTTCTGTTTACCTTACATCTTTGTTTGACAGAAATTCTTTAACCATGACACCAATTTACTTTCATCATATTTCATAAAACCAGAATAAAGACAATATCTCATAGATTTTTACCAAGTACCACTGTTATTTTTTTTTCTCATCCTCTTATGATTCCATTACTTATCACTAACATCACATAATATGTATAGATAACACTGGAGAAACCTTTTCGAAAATATTCCTATACTAAAGTATCCTGCTGTACAAAATCACATGAAATCCAAAGATAGAATGTTTCTGATTCACTTGTAAACTACAGATAGGATAGGAGAAGAGTTTGACTGCCTAAGGAAACATGAAAAATGAGATAGACAGCTGGGGTAAGCATTATCAGCCCATAATTGAATCCCACACAGAATGTTGAACCCCCTACTTGCTTAGTTTAAATGGTTTGATCCATAATAAACATCTAACCCTCCATTTCTTTTCCTTGAATTTCTCCTACCGTTTCCATGCCCATTCTGGCTATCCTCCACCAATCATTCTTGAATTTTTACTATAATTAGTTCTGTTCATCCTATTTACCTGAAACTCTCTCCCTGACTGATTATTATCATCAAAATTCCTCCTGCTATTTTCCACTGAGGGCTTCACCCTCTCCACTTTATCAACATAATTCAAAAAATCACAAATATTACCCATAGTGGCAGGTACAAACAATTATCTAACTTTCTGAGGCAAATTAGTTTTTAAACCATAACTATTGACTCACTACCTAGCTCTTTGTCCAAATATTTCAGTTTGCTTATCCAAAACTGACAGGAACCTTTCACAATATCCTTCCTAGAGTCAAATCTCTCTCTTCCCCAAAATTCCCTCAAATTTTTCTGCTGCTTCTCTTTGGACCAATATTCATCTGAAAATGCTTTCTCAAAGCTATGCCACGAAGCACAACTATCAGCTACCTGAGCTGCCCATCCATAAGCATCCCCTTTCAAAAAACCTCTCACAAATGACATTTTCTCTTTGTCATTCCATGTTTCAGGCAAATCATTAAATTCCCTAATTAAATCAAGTGGATGCACTTCCCTATATGGTTCAAAATAATAAAATTTCTTACAACTAACAAATGAAGGACTGTCTGGGACACTACACATCCTATACTTTAGATTTTGTACCTCTTCCACCTTTTTCTCCATTTCAGCCAATTTTGAATCTGTATTTTTATTTACTTTTACCAGTTTTTCCTCTACCACTACTGCACACTTGGTTTCTACGCCTGTTTCTAAATCGTTTTTAATCTGATCAATTTGGTTCTCAAGTTTAACCCTATTTTCAGCACAAAATTTCCTGGTTGCTTTGACTTCATCTTTACACTGTTTCTCGGAAGCCTCCACCCTCTTACTATAGTCATCATAAAGTTTCTTTCTCTCTTCTACTCATTTACTACTCATTAATGTTAATTTCTCATTAATATTTGTACTACTTTCATTATCTTTTCATCTCAATCTTTCACTACCGCCTCAGCCTTCTTATTTAATTCTGAAAGACTAAAGCTGACTACCGTAATTTTCTTTCTAATTTCTTTCTTCAGTTCATCCTTTAATGCTATCTGTTTTATTTCCCGCCCTACTAATGTCTTCTTTCATACTGTTTTCCACCCTACTAATGTCTTCTTTCATACTCGTATTACTCAAACTACTCATAAATTCCTTAACATCGCTTCCAATTTTCAGTCTGCCGTAAACTTTTGCCTTTGCTGACTTTCACTACTAGATACTTCCTCCTTAGCCATAACGATTTCACCCACTTCAGTACTGTTTTCGTCATTTTTCTCACATCACCACACAATGTAGATGACACTTTTATCATCTCATCTACAATAAGACTTTTGTCTCCATCATTCAAAGTTACATTCATGTCTGATTTATAACCACTATTGTCTACGAAATCACTCCCCATTAAGTCTTTCTGTTCATTTAAAAACTTAACCTATACAGCTTTGTTATCAATCACATCACTATCCTGTTGTCCATTCTCCCCCATCATACTGGCTTTTGCTATGAATTATCTTATTTTTATTCACTCGTCTCCTGCTGCTGCTGCAGTTACTCCCACTCGTCCAAAACACACTTGTTTACACCGAGCGAGGTGGCGCAGTGGTTAGCACACTGGACTCGCATTCGGGAGGACGACGGTTCAATCCCGTCTCTGGCCATCCTGATTTAGGTTTTCCGTGATTTCCCTAAATCGTTTCAGGCAAATGCCGGGATGGTTCCTTTGAAAGGGCACGGCCGATTTCCTTCCCAATCCTTTCCTAACCCGAGCTTACGCTCCGTCTCTAATGACCTCGTTGTCGACGGGACGTTAAACACTACCCACCACCACCACACTTGTTTACATTAGGTGTATTTAGTCCAGCTGGCGTGCTGACTGCCTGCTGTGGCTTCTCTTCATAATGGCTGCCCCCATAACCTCGGCCAGCGATCTTTTGTTGTTTTGCTGTTTTATGGTTGCTTCTTATCGCATTACTTGTTCACATGCGATCAAACTTTCAGAATACTGTAATTATTTTTCACTGTCAATTAGTCTGTTCACTGTTCTCAGTAATACTGATGCCGCACGTACTTTAAATTCAGTCACTCCGTTCAAATTGCACAGTTCACTGTTCAAAGTTCATGAGTCCTTGTTTATTGTGCCCAAATACAATAGTCCTCACCCAAAAGGGCACCATATGTGACATTTGCCTGCTTTATTTCTTCATTGGTAGTCCTCAGTGTTGACGTATTAAATAGTTATACTGGCTGAAAAATGGGAGATGGAAGTTCAACACTGACTACTGTAAATGATGTAGCCAACAGTTGCACAATTGCGTTTCATAGTTCTTTACTCTTACTGTTCCCCAATATTACACAATTATATGGCCAGTTCACTATTGGTAAATGTTGAAAAGCCTCATTAATAGGTTGCAGGCAACATCAGCATACTGCTACAATAGTTTACTGTTGAATATCTATGAGCAGTAAAAACCTAACCACACAGTTCACAGATCTTGCAGAATAATACAGTACGTGTGACACTATTTTTCAAATAAATTAAACAGACACTGTCATTAATTGTTCTAACACAGGGACTGTTTGTGTTACATTTATTCCACTGTTAAGTTGATTCATTGTTGTTAATTTAACCAATACATATTTCCTGTCTGAAAATCATCCATGGACTGAACTGTCTCGGGAACAAAAATTGGTCCTTATATATCATCACAGTAATAGGCACTGAAACTACACACTGTTCAATATTTAAGTTACAGAAATTACAATTAAAACATAACTCATCCAATTAACTGAATACATAAAAAAATCCTCCTTTTTTAACAGTTCCTTCTACCACAAAGGTCAGCCTGAATTATTTGTTTATATAATGAAATTAACAGATATAGTTCTACAAACAATGCTTTTGACAAACCTGGTAATTATTTTGGAAATAATTAAGGGCTGGTTTTGCTAATACATTTTCAAATAGAACCAAATAAATAATTTAACAATCCTAATAGTTCTTTCTCCAAATTTTTATAATTAGTACAGAATTTATATTTGTTTATAAGTGAACGGTAGAATCAAAGTCGTGAAAAGTATTAACTAGGAATGGTCAAAATAAATTAGGAAATTAATTACATACACAAAACTAAGCACAAAATTAGACCTGGTGCTATATTCCTTAAGACTGAGGGCCAAACTTTCTCCTTTATGAAAATGCAGATTATACTCATGCATGTTAATGGTAATCAGGCAAAAATGAAAATAAAATGAATTGAAGGAGGCAGATGGTAAAACAAGAAAGGAAGTAAAGAGATCCTAGCTTGCATCATCACAAACATTCTGGACTGTTCAAGCAAATCATTTGGCCACCAGATCACCTGACATGAATCTCATCGAACATTTATAGGGCATAATCGAGAGGTCAGTTCATGCACAAAATCGTGCACTGGGAACACTTTTGCAGTTATGGATAGCTATAGAGCCAGCATACACTATGTGATCAAAAGTATCTGGACACCTGGCTGAAAATGACTTACAAGTTCGTGGCGCCATCCATCGGTAATGCTGGAATGCAATATTGTGTTGGCCACCCTTAGCCTTGATGACAGCTTCCACTCTTGCAGGCATACGTTCAATCTGGGAGGTTTCTTGGGGAATGGCAGCCCATTCTTGATGGAGTGCTGCGCTGAGGAGGGGTGTCTATGTTGGTCGGTGAGGCGTGGCACAAAGTTGGCATTCCAAAACATCCCAGAGGTGTTCTATAGGCTTCAGGTCAGGATTGTGTGCAGGCCAGTCCATTAGATGGATGTTATTGTTGTGTAACCGCTCCACCACAGGCCGTGCATTATGAACAGGTGCTTGATCCTGTTGAAAGATGTAATCGCCATCCTCGAATTGCTCTTCAGCAGTGGGAAACAAGAAGGTGCTTAAAACATCAATGTAGGCCTGTGCTAGTCCCATGCGAAACAACTAGCCCCTTCCATGAAAAACATGACCACACCATAACACCACCACCTCCGAATTTTACTGTTGGCGATACACACGTTAGCAGATGACGTTCACATAGTATGCGGCATACCCACACCTTGCCATTGGATCGCCACATTGTGTACCATGATTCGTCACTCCACACAACGTTTTTCCACTGTTCAATCGTCCAATGTTTATGATCTTTACACCATGCGAGGCAGTGTTTGGCGTCTACCGGTGTGATGTGTGGCTTATGAACACTCGCTCGACCATGAACTCCAAGTTTACTCACCTCTCACCTAACTGTTGTAGTACTTGCAGTGGATCCTAATGCAGATTGGAATTCCTGTGTGATGATTTGGATAGAGGTCTGCCTATTACACATAACAACCCCCTTCAACTGTTGGCGGTTTCTGTCAGTCAATGGACGAGGTTAGCCTGTATGCTTTTGTGCTGTATGTGTCCCTTCACATTTCCACTTCACTATCAGATTGGAAACAGTAGACCTAGAGATGTTGAGGATTGTGGAAATGTCACGTACAGACTTATGACATAAGTGACACCCAATCACCTGATCATGTTCGAAGTCTTTGAGTTCTGTGAAGTGCCCCATTCTACTCTCTCACAATGTCTAATACTACTGAGGTCACTGATGTGGAGTACCTGGCAGTAGGTATCAGCACAATGCACCTAATAGGAAAAACATATGGTTTTGGTGGTGTCTGGATACTTTTTATTACATAGTGTAGCTCAGTATTTCTGCAGGAGACTTCCAGTGACTTGTTGAGTTCAGACCAAGTCAAGTTATTGCACTATGCTGAGCAAAAGGAGGTCTGACAGGATATTAGGAGGTATCTCATGATTTTTGTCACCTCAGTGTAAATCCATGTATTAATTTAATACATCACAGATGCTCCATTTCTGTTCTTACTCCTCCCTACCGTCATCCATTTAATTTGAAATGACGATTTAGACTGACATAATCCAAGTTATTTTTGGAGTTTTTCAGCACTGTGATATGTGGTCAGCCAGATCTTGTTGTAGCATAATCTTCTGTCACACATTCTTGTAGAGATTGTCGCCACTCACCTACTGGATGCCTGTAAGTGCGTAATATTTTCTTTGTTTCTGAACGAGAAGCAAATTAAATTTGTTTATGAAGTTGTGAGTACATGTTTCATGAAGAGCACATAAGATTGAAAAAAAATGGTGTGTTGTGAATCTGAACATAAATGAAATTTTGCATTTGTTAATCTCTACTGCACTTCAGTGCTCTATTCATCGTGCAGTGAAACCTCATTGAACTGACACACATATTAATAATGATTTCATAGTAATTATAAATAGAGGCACAATAGTAATATTTTTTGCTGCTCTCCAAGTTTTCAAGTTGAAAAGATTGTCAGAAATTGCAAATGGTCCAATTTTCTGCAGATGTGGTGTGCTTGGAAAACACTGTCAGCCTACGAAGGAGATTGCTTGTAAAACATTCATGTGACTCATTGTAGCATATTGTTCAAGTGTGTGAGATCCATACAAAATAGGACTGACAGGAGATATTGAACATATACGGAGAAGGGCAGCACAAATGGTGTGTGTGATCCACAGCAGAATCATGGAAGTGCTGAAAAACCTGGACTGGCAGGTGGTTGAAGATAGAGGCAACCTTTCCAATGGAGACCTACTTACCAAGTTTCAAGAACCAGTGTTAAATGAGGAATTTAGAAATATATTACTTCCTCCAGTTTATCACTTTCTTGAGGTCTGTGAGGGCAAGATCAGACTAATTACTGCATGCACAGGGGCATTGAAACTGTAATTCTTCCCACACTACAAACCTGTGGCACAATGGGAACAACTTCCTGCTGTGTTCTTTACACTAGTTTACTGACTGTGAATGTCGTTACTTAATAACAGACAGTTATTATTTGGTATATTATCGGGAGAATCAAATTACTCGGTCACTGGTGAATGAGCTTACAGATTACATGGCTCCATTCTGAATATTTCTATCAGTTTATTCTCCTTCTCTATTAGTAGTTCACTCTTACTCTCTTTCTTTCTTTAAGTCATTTAATAGCTTGAACTGTTGTGTCATAAAAATAATGTGCAGAATTGTATAATAGAATTTACATGCTCCAAACTTAATATTTTTCAGGTGGCCATTTTGTTTGCAAACTGTTTGACTTATTTACACCATTCAGTGTAGGGCTTGTGTACCTGATGTACAAAAGTTTTAAGATGATTTGCATACACAAACCCAACACAAGCAGACCTGCCAATTCAGAAAGGTGAGTGAATCACTTAAAATTTGATCATTTCTATTTTTGATAGAGACAGAGTTTAGTAGGACATGTTCACTTCAGTTGCATTGTGAGTCTAATTGTTAACTTTACTATCTCTTTGTACATACATTGCACATTATCTAAATAAAGATGCAGTAAAGGATAAGGCAGCATTTTTGACATACCCCTCTTGAGTTGACATTATTAATGAGTCTTAATTTTTAATACCCATCTTATCAGCTCTTTCTTTTTAAAAGTTTTCTCATACCCTGTTTCTCTGCCCTGGTATTAATACTTCAATCCAATGAATGGCATTTTTGTTTGTTACTTTGTCTTACTTCTGCGAATTGCATTGGACTGCTATTACACACACTCATATTGTCAATTGAAATAATTATTATAATAAGAGTATGTCTTCAATTGCTGCAGGTACATTATCTGTAAATGGAAGAGAACTGATTGTGATGATATTCGTGAATACTTGATGGAGGTGGCAAAACATTTATGGATTCATAAGTTATCAGATGATAAAGATATTCTTGAGATTGTGCCTCTTGCTAAATTAAAGGAGGATAAAGAATTTTTTGACTATATTGTCGAATCAAACAACAGGTGAGCTTTCATTGATCTAAAAGTAAAATTCTTTGTCAGAATGAGCTACGTTAGTGAATCATTTACAACATGCAGCAAATAGGACATTTATATTAATGCCTGCAACTTTTGGTCTTACTTTCCATGTTATAGTTAAGTAAAATGAGTCATTAGTTAGTATCTGATAAATATTGATTTATATGTCCTTCAAAATATAAAGATAATAGACAGGTAAACACTGACATGAAGAGAAAATGAACATCTGTTTAGCAGTTAATGAAAGAGAAATGGTTGGATCTCAAGTGTCAAAAGAGGTCACACTACTGCTGCTTTTTCTTGTGTTGTGCCCTGCATCATCAAAGGGTCAGCATGGTTGTGAAAGGATTTGGCATAGTTAATTTAAGGAGTGGCCAGATGCCGTTCCTGTCACCATTCCAATTGCTGCTCCAGATGGAATGTGTGTTTGCCAGATATCTGCATATAGTGTGATTTATTGCAAGCAAGCAGAAATTTTTCTAAATGTTTGTGACTTGTGTAACTGAGGTGGCACTTGAATACCAGCCCAGTATTCAGCTTGTGGGATGAGGGAAGTTGCCTAAAACCCACTTCCAGGCTGCCTCGTACAGTGACATTGTCTTTAATCAGCTGGGCAGATTTCATCTGGAGCCGGTGCCTCTCCCCCTACCGGAAGCAGCACTTTTAACAATCGTGGCTATCTGGGCAGGAAAAAAAGAGGTTGGACTTCATGATAGGGAAATATTTTTAGGAAGGAGGAAAAAATATTTTTCTGTTCCAAGAGAGAGGCAGTCACCAAAACCTGTGTGAAAAATACACAAGATGCAGGATACAGATCGGAAGTAATTGGAAGGGGCAATTTTTGCCATACCTGTAGTAATCCAGTAAAACCACACACTTCACCTGAGTCATCATATGTACTGAACACCTTAGGGGATGCTGCCTCTTGTGATTGGGTACAAGTTTGGGACTGCCAAGCATCTTGATCTGGAGTCTGATCAGTACTGCTTGTCCTCTATTGCCATAAACTCTGGGCATGTTTCAGCACTCACTGCGAGGCCTGAAGATGGAATGTCATTCATGATCTTGTTGGGTTGATTGCCTGCATCATGAGCGTGGGATGAACTTCAATAAAAATCTTTCAACTACTATATGTGCAGCATGCCAGTGGGGCAAGTGAATGTTGATGGGAAACGGGCACTAATAGATAATTACTATGTCATTTCTCACATCTCAGTTGCATAGAGCATATCTGGATATTGTGGGGCTTTGTCTGGACTGTCCTTTCTTGCCATGTTCCTTGTAAAACAAAAATGGAACTCATTAATGTAATCAAAAATCTCCCAATGGTTTGGGTGGGCTGATTAGTAGTAGTAGAGCTAATAAACCTACTAAGAGGGGAAAGGTGGGAACTTGCGAGGGGAGGTTCTCTCCACTGATAAGATGTTAAATTAAATTAAACCAGTAGATTCTACAGAGCATGGCAGTGTTAAAACCAGTTTACTGTTATTAAGAGAGAGGAGGACAGTATTGAGACAGTTGTACCATTTTATTTCTTGAAGGAATTAGAAGAAATGTAGTGGTACCTTGAAATCTATGAAGATATTGTCTAACAGTCTGCTTCTCATGTAGACATCTACTGTGCAACAAACAGGAACAAACACTTTAAATGACTGCCCTGTCATCTCTGAAAAACGCAATACCATCAGTTTTTGTATAGGTGCTGTGAGATGCAACAATGTTATTTACATTGCATAAAGAAGAGTGGGCATATAGCAATAAAATTAAAAGAGTTAATGAGATATTATGGAAGACAACAGCATTTGTACTACTTTTATCTCGTCCATATTGCCAGAACATGTGAAAGTAAGATATATAGCCCTTAAGATTTGAATGTTCATTCCAAGCCCCATCACATGTATCAAATACCAGAGGTTTAAGTGCACCGCTAAAGCGTGTGAAGATGAACCTATCTGTGGCAGATATGTATCACTGACCCATGGAGCACAATGAACTCGGTCTTCGCAAGCCAAGTGCATTAATTGCCCCAGAAACCATGCTTTATGTAGGAAATGTTTGATAATTTAAGAACAAAGTGAAATATAAGAAATTAAAGTGACTACAAAAATTTCTAACAGTTTATTAAAAAATTCATGCAATGCAGTAGCATCCTCGAACTTCACGATGCTGGAACACACAGTTGTAAATGTACTTACTAGAGAATAATTTCTCCTATCCCAGCATCTCAATCTAAACTCACCAGAGTACAAACATTTTCTAGCATGATAGTCACGTAACAGCACAGAAATATAGTGCACAAAAGACAGCACAGAAAATTGCTGGACATTCTGTTGCAAATCTGTAGACATCTCACAAAAAGAGGAGGTTACTAAATGGAAGAAACCAAAGAAAATGGGTCCAAAGACTTAAGCTGATGTAAGTTTTATCCCCTGGTGGCTCAGATGATGATACACTTCAAGAACAGATGGAGTTTGAAGTTAGGTTATAAACCTCTTGCATCACTCAAACACATCTCTTCGCCATCGCTAAATCATTATTAACATGGGAGAGGCGAATAAAACATCAGCATCAAAATAGCTCCCATATTGCAGTTGAATGTTAATTGAGACAGGATTAATGTGGATGAACTATGATCCCTAGCAATGGTGAGCCCAATGTGTTTATGCCTGCGAGAGACACATTTTACACTCTGAAGGCACTGTATAGAGGTATTACCATCTCCACATAAAGTATGAAGGTAATTAAGAAAAGTAAGGGAACAAGTTGTCTGCAGGAAAATGTTTCTTCAGGAAATAAAAGTGATACAGCAGTTACTAAGACACAGATACATGTTAGTTTACATGTAGTCATCATTGTTGTCTAAGCATTTGTTCCATTGGTAAACCAGCCTGTCAAACCAGGGTAAAAGAAATCACTGTCCAGATTTAAGAGCCATTAACAATAGCCTTCTGAATGTCATCATCATTTACGAAGTAGCAACCAGACACATCCTAAGAGATGAAAATCACTTGGTGTGAGATTCAGGCTGCATAGGGGTGTTCCAGCACAGTGCATTATGAACACAAAGTATGCATATCATAGACTGTATGCAGTTGAGTGTTGGTGTGCAACAATGTACTGTCTTCTGGAAGTAGTCCTGTTTGTTTCTTCCAAAGTGTGTTCAGCAACCATTCCTGTATAGCACAATAGCTAGCAGTATTCACAGTCTCTCCGTGGGTGAGGAAATCGACTAGTAGCGCACTCTGTGCATCCCAAAATACTGTGTCCGCAACTTTACTTCTGGATTATATTGTTTTGATCTTCTTGGTGTGTGTGTGTGTGTGTGTGTGTGTGTGTGTGTGTGTGGGTGTGTGTGTGTGTGTGTAGTTTTGTGGGGATTGGGGGGAGGGGGGTTCCAGGAGTGAGAGTGGGAGCTGTGTCAGTGCTTTCTTCATCACAAGCGACATGTGATGCAACCACATTTAATACCCTGTGATGATACAGTGCATGAGTGTGACACCCTGTGCCTCCAGAGATGAACCCAATTCTCTACACTTTATTCTTGACAGAGAATCGCCATCGTATCCAATGAGAGCACATCATCTGGAATTTCATTGTGTTGTGGACAATGTCCACTACACTGCCATTGGAGATGTTAAATTTGCATGCAGTCTACCACACACGAATGTGGCCATCGGCTTAAATTAATCTGTGTTGTAGTTGCTTGGCTGCCGAGACCATTGCTTGTTTTACACATCTGTACTATTCTTACCAAATTCTTGGCACGAAAACCACATCTAATTTTATGACTATAGAATTGCTCAATAAATTTACATCTGTTGACAATGAAATGCTGCTGTACACTTGCTCCACAAATTTCCAGTTGTCGATGATGAATTGCAGCTTGGGGTGTTGCTTCAAATATGAAAACCCAATGCACTTTGCTCTTCAGTCACTGACCATGTATCTGGCAACATCTCCATCTCAAAACTTTATTTTCAGGAACAACGGCACAACTACTTCAATCAGTTGGTGATGCTTGAAATCTTCAGTAATCTATTCTGTCTATGTGGAATTTAACTCACATTGGAAATTTATACTTCTATGAGAATTCGTGTTATCTTTCTTATTGAACCACCCTCATAAGCCTCACTTGGGAGAAGGTTCAAAGTGGTGTGGCCACATTCATTGAGGATGAATATTGCTCCTTGCCTCTCCCCATTGCAAATAGTTGCTGCAACACAGGTTAACTATATGTTTGCTGTACCTGCACCAAATTGATGAAATGGACAAAGAGACTAAATTTCATTACAGAGCTCCCTCCCTCGCATGTCATTTGAGAGGGCTTAGTGTGTTACAAGTTTATATTAATGTGAGTGCTGCAAAATTGCTGTAATATTGGTCACCAAATGCAATGCCACTTCGTAAAAACCAATGCTACTATGTAAAAACCAATGACTTAAATAAAGTCATTGGTTTTTTAACTAGTGGCATTTCATTGGGCAACCAGTTCAGGAATTTTGCAGCATTCTTATTAATCTGCAGTACGGTTGCATTCTTCCTGTGTGACTTTATGTCACAATTACAAGTTTATATGCCAACTAGATTAGAATGTCAGATCCCTTAATCGGGCAGGTAGGTTAGAAAATTTAAAAAGGGAAATGGATAGGTTAAAGTTAGATATAGTGGGAATTAGTGAAGTTCGATGGCAGGAGGAACAAGACTTATGGTCAGGTGACTACAGGGTTATAAACACAAAATCAAATAGGGATAATGCAGGAGTAGGTTTAATAATGAATAGGAAAATAGGAATGCGGGTAAGCTACTAGAAACAGCACAGCAAACGCATTGTTGTGGCCAAGATAGATACGAAACCCACACCTACTACAGTAGTATAAGTTTATATGCCAACTAGCTCTGCAGATGACGAAGAAATTGAAGAAATGTATGATGAAATAAAAGAAGTTATTCAGATAGTGAAGGGTGACGAAAATGTAATAGTCATGGGTGACTGGAATTCGGTAGTAGGGAAAGGGAGAGAAGTAAACGTAGTAGGTGAATATGGATTGGGGCTAAGAAATGAAAGAGGAAGCTGCCTGGTAGAATTTTGCACAGAGCACAACTTAATCATAGCTAACACTTGGTTCAAGAATCATGAAAGAAGGTTGTATACATGGAAGAACCCTGGAGATACTAGAAGGTTTCAGATAGATTATATAATGGTAAGACAGAGATTTAGTAACCAAGTTTTAAATTGTAAGACGTTTCCAGGGGCAGATGTGGACTCTTGACCACAATCTATTGGTTATGATCTGTAGATTTAAACTGAAGAAACTGCAAAAAGGTGGGAATTTAAGGAAATGGGACTTGGATAAACTGAAAGAACCAGAGGTTGTACAGAGTTTGAGGGAGAGCATAAGGGAACAATTGACAGGAATGGGGGAAAGTAACACAGTAGAAGAAGAATGGATAGCATTGAGGAATGAAATAGTGAAGGCAGCAGAGGATCAAGTAGGTAAAAAGAAGAGGACTGGTAGAAATCCTTGGGCAACAGAAGAGATACTTAATTTAATTGATGAAAGGAGAAAATACAAAAATGCAGTAAGGGAAGCAGGCAAAAAGGAATACAAACGTCTAAAAAATGAGATCAACAGGAAGTGCAAAATGGCTAAGCAGGGATGGCTAGAGGATGAATGTAAGGATCTCACTAGGGGTAAGATAGATACTGCCTACAGGAAAATTAGAGAGACCTTTGGAGAAAAGAGAACCACTTGCATGAATATCAAGAGCTCAGATGGAAATCCAGTTCTAAGCAAAGAAGGGAAAGCAGAAAGGTGGAAGGAGTATATATAGAAGGTCTATACAGGGGCGATGTGTTTGAGGACAATATTATGGAAATGGAAGAGGATGTAGATGAAGATGAAATGGGAGATATGATACTGTGTGAAGAGTTTGACAGAGTAATGTAAGACCTAAGTCGAAGCAAGGCCCCGGGAGTAGACAACATTCCATTAGAACTACTGACAGCCTGGGGAGAACCAGTCCTGACAAAACTCTACCATCTGGTGAGCAGGATGTATGAGACAGGCGAAATTCCCTAAGACTTCAAGAAGAATATAATAATTCCAATCCCAAAGAAAGCAGGTGTTGACGTATGTGAAAATTATCGAACTATCAGTTTAATAAGTCACAGCTGCAAAATACTAACGCAAATTCTTTACAGACGAATGGAAAAACTGGTAGAAGCCGACCTTGGGGAAGATCAGTTTGGATTCTGTAGAAATGTTGGAACACGTGAGGCAATACTGACCCTACGACTTATCTTAGAAGAAAGATTAAGGAAAGGTAAACTTATGTTTCTAGCATTTGTAGACTTAGAGAAATCTTTTGACAATGTTGACTGGAATACTCTCTTTCATATTCTGAAGGTGGCAGGGGTAAAATACAGGGAGCGAAAGGCTATTTACAATTTGCACAGAAACCAGATGGCAGTTATAAGAGTTGAGGGACATGAAAGGGAAGTATTGGTTGGGAAGGGAGTGAGACAGGGTTGTAGCCTCTCCGCCATGCTATTCAATCTGTATAGGTGACCAGGCAGTAAAGGAAAAAAAAAAGAAAAGTTCGGAGTAGGTATTAAAATCCATGGAGAAGAAATAAAAACTTTGAGAATGAGATTTTCACTCTGCAGCGTGCCTTTCGCGGGCAAGTGCTCTACCAACTGAGCTACCGAAGCACGACTCACGCCCGGTACTCACAGCTTTACTTCTGCCAGTACCTCGTCTCCTACCTTCCAAACTTTACAGAAGCTCTCCTGCGAACCTTGCAGAACTAGCACTCCTGAAAGAAAGGATATTGCGGAGACATGACTTAGCCACAGCCTGGGGGATGTTTCCAGATTGAGATTTTCACTCTGCAGCGGAGTGTGCGCTGATATGAAACTTCCTGGCAGATTAAAACTGTGTGCCTGACCGAGACTCGAACTCGGGACCTTTGCCTTTCGCGGGCAAGTGCTCTACCAACTGAGCTACCGAAGCACGACTCACGCCCGGTACTCACAGCTTTACTTCTGCCAGTACCTCGTCTCCTACCTTCCAAACTTTACAGAAGCTCTCCTGCGAACCTTGCAGAACTAGCACTCCTGAAAGAAAGGATATTGCGGAGACATAGCTTAGCCACAGCCTGGGGGATGTTTCCAGAATGAGATTTTCACTCTGCAGCGGAGTGTGCGCTGATATGAAACTTCCTGGCAGATTAAAACTGTGTGCCCGACCGAGACTCGAACTCGGGACCTTTGCCTTTTAATCTGCCAGGAAGTTTCAAAAACTTTGAGGTTTGCCGATGACATTGTAATTCTGTCAGAGACAGCAAAAGACTTGGAAGAGCAGTTGAACGGAATGCACAGTGTCTTGAAAGGAGGGTATAACATTAACATCAACAAAAGCAAAACGAGGATAATGGAATGCAGTCAATTTAAGTCGGGTGATGCTGAGGGAATTAGATTAGGAAATGAGGCACTTAAAGTAGTAAAGGAGTTTTGCTATTTGGGGAGCAAAATAACTGATGATGGTCGAAGTAGAGAGGATATAAAATGTAGACTGGCAATGGCAAGGAAAGTGTTTCTGAAGAAGAGGAATTTGTTAACATCGAGTATAGATTTAAGTGTCAGGAAGTCGTTTCTGAAAGTATTTGTATGGAGTGTAGCCATGTATGGAAGTGAAACATGGACGATAAATAGTTTAGACAAGATGAGAATAGAAGCTTTCGAAATGTGGTACTACAGAAGAATGCTGAAGATTAGATGGGTAGATCACATAACTAATGAGGAAGTATTGAATAGAATTGGGGAGAAGAGGAGTTTGTGGCACAACTTGACTAGAAGAAGGGATCGGTTGGTAGGACCTGTTCTGAGGCATCAAGGGATCACCAATTTATTACTGGAGGGCAGTGTGGAGGGTAAAAATCGTAGAGGGAGACCAAGAGATGAATACACTAAACAGATTCAGAAGGATGTAGGCTGCAGTAGGTACTGGGAGATGAAGAAGCTTGCACAGGATAGAGTAGCATGAAGACCACAACAACATGCCAACTAGCTTCACAGATGATGAAGAGACTGAAGAAATGTATGATGAGGTAAAAGAAATTATTCAGCTAGTTAAGGGACGCAAAAATTTCATTGTGACTGGGGGTTGGAATTCAATAGTAGAGAAAGGAAGAGAGAGAAAAATAGTTGGTGAATACGGATTGGGGGAAAAGAATGAAAGAGGAAGCCACATGGTAGAATTTTGCACAGAGCATAATTTAATCATTGCTAACTCATGGGTTAAGAATCATGAAAGAACATTGTATATGTAGAAGAGACCTGAAGACAGTGGAAGATTTCGCAATGATTATTGATTGTATAATGATGAGACAGAGATTTTGGAACCTGGTTTTAAATTTTAAGACATTTCTAGGGGCAGATGTGGACTCTGACCACAATTTATTGGTTATGAAGTGTAGATTAAAACTGAAGAAATTGCAAACAAGGTAGGAAGTTAAGACAATGGGGACTAGATAAGTTGAAAGAACTAAAGGTTGTTGAGAGCTTCAGAGGAAGCATTAGCAAGCAATTGACTGGAACAGGGAAAAGGAATGTAGTAGACGACAGATAGGTAGCTTTGAGAGATGCAATAGTGAAGGCAGCAGAGGATCAAATAAGTGAAAAGAAAAGGAATAGTAGAAGTCCTTGGATAACATAAGAGATACTAAATTTAATTGATGAAAGGAGAAAGGGAATACAAATGTCTAATAAATGGGAGTGACAGCCGGCCGATGTGGCCGAGTGGTTCCAGGCGCTTCAGTCTGGAACTGCGCGGCTGCTACGGTCGCAGGTTCGAATCCTGCCTCGGGCATGGATGTGTGGTGTCCTTAGGTTAGTTAGGTTTAAGTAGTTCTAAGTTCTAGGGGACTGATGACCTCAGATGTTGAGTCCCATAGTGCTCAGAGCCATTTGAGAGTGACAGGTAGTACAAAATGGCTTAGCAGGATTACCTAGAAGACAAATGTAAGGCTTTAGAAGCATATAAAGCTTGGGGAAAGATACACACCATTTACAGGATAATTAAAGTAGCCTTAGGAGAAAAGACAAACAGCTGTATGAATATCAAGATCTCAGATGTAAAACCAGCCCTAAACAAAGAGGGCAAACCTGAAAGGTGAAAGTAGTATATAAATGGTCTATACAAGGGAGATGAACTTGAAGGCCATATTATAGAATTGGAAGAGGACATAGATGAACATGAGATGGGAGGTACAAAAGTGTGAAAAGCATTTGACAAAGCACTGAAAGTCTAAGTCAAATTAAGGCCCCAGGAGCAGACGACATTCCATCACAACTACTCATAGCCTTGGGAAAGTGAATCATGACAAAACTGTTCCATCTTGTGAGCAAGATGTATGAGACAGATGAAATACACTCAGACTTCAAAAAGAAAGTAATAGGCCTAATTCAAATTCCAAAGAAAGCAGGTTTGTGTGTTACTGAATAATAACCATGCTTGCAAAATACTAACATTAGTTCTTTACAAAAGAATGGAAAATGTGGTGGAAACTGATCATGGAGAAGATCAGTTTGGATTCTGGAAATGTAGGAACACCTGAGGCAGTACTGACTGTAAGACTTATCTTAGAAGGTAGATTAGTGAAAGACAAACTAATGTTGATATTGTTTGTGGACTTAGAGAAAGCTTTTGAAAATGTTGAATACTCTCATTGAAACTCTGAAGGGAGCAGGGGTAAAATAAAAGGAGTGGAAGGCTATTTATAACTAATGCAGAAACCAGATGGCAGTTGTAAGAGTTGGGGGACGTGAAAGGGAAGCAGAGGTTGAGAAGAGAGTGAGACAGGGTTGTCGCCTATCCTCAATCTTATTCAGTTTGCACACTGCGCAAGATGTAAGGGAAACCAAAGGAAAATTTAGAGGAGGGATTAAATTTCAGGGAAAAGAAATAAAATCTTTGAGGTTTACCAATGACATTGTAATTCTGTCTGAGACAGCAAAGGACTTAGAGGAGCAGTTGAATGGATTGGACAGTGTCTTGAAAGGAGGGTGCAAGATGAACATCAACAAAAACATAACGAGGATAATGGAATGTTGTCAAATTAAATCAGATGATGCTGAGGGAATTAGATCAGAAAACAAGACACTTAAAGTAGCAAAATAACTGATGATGGCCAAAAATAGAAAGGATATAAATTGTAGACAGGCTGTGGCAAGGAAATTGTTTGTGAAGAAGAGAAATTTGTTAGCATCGAATATTGATTTAAGTCTGTGGAGCTCTTTTCTGAAAGTATTTGTATGGTGTGTAGCAATGTATGGAAGTGAAACAAGGACAATAAGCAGTTTAGATAAGAAGGGAATAGAATATTTTGAAATATGGTGCTACAAAAGAATGTGGAAGATTAAATAGATATGTCATGTAATTAATGAGAAGGTACTGAATAGAATTGGGGAGAAAAGAAATTCGTGGTGCAACCTGACCAGAAAAGAGACCATTCTGAGATATCAAGAGATCACTAATTTAGTATTTGGGGGGGGGGGGGGGGGGAGTTTGGGGGGTAAAAATCATAGAGGAGGGCCAAGATATAAACACAAAGGATGTAAGTTCCAAAAGTATTTGGAGGTGGAGTGTCTTACACAGAACAGAGTAGCATGGGGAGCTCCACAAAACCAGTCTTTGGACTGAAGACTGCAACAACAACATTGTGCTATATGGTCAGCCTGTTAAGAGTCTCATTCCTTTACAAACATTTTGAGCAGGGGATGAAGGATGCACGTCAGCACTGTTATTGGTTGGTTCATTTTTCTCCTTTTGTTCTTCAATATGTCTTCTACCCTTGCAGACACTTTTCAAGCACTATCACCCATTTTGGAGCATGTTACAGGAGAAGTTAAATAAATCCACTTTACACTGTTTGACTTAGACTTGTATCACACATATACAGTTTCATTCAGTTTGGTTCATATTTGGTTGCAGCCAAAAGTGAATGAAACATTTTGACACACACATGGTTCATATTAGGTTTTGTGTTTTCTTCCATGAACAGGCTCATTATTGATCATGGAAAGAAGTCAAGTTGTCGTCATTTTGTTTCTCTGTAGAAGGATAAAAAATGAGTAAGAAATACCAGAATGTATTCAGAACACCCTTTCATCACTTTATGACAGGAATTTGAATCATTCAACAATATCTTCTCAGTACTATGAGAGTACAAAGGAATATTTTTGAATTACTTCATGATGTCAATGAAATCATTTGATGATATATCTAAAAACAAAGATGATGTGACTTACCAAACGAAAGCGCTGGCACGTCGGTAGACACACAAACAAACACAAACATACACACAAAATTCAAGCTTTCTCAACAAACTGTTGCCTCATCAGGAAAGAGGGAAGGAGAGGGAAAGACGAAAGGATGTGGGTTTTAAGGGAGAGGGTAAGGAGTCATTCCAATCCCGGGAGCGGAAAGACTTACTTTAGGGGGAAAAAAGGACGGGTATACACTCGCGCACACACACACACACACACACATATCCATCCACACATATACAGACACAAGCAGACAAATTTAAAGACAAAGAGTTTGGGCAGAGATGTCAGTCGATGCTGAAGTGCAGAGGCAAAGATGTTGAATGACAGGTGAGGTATGAGTGGCGGCAACTTGAAATTAGCGGAGATTGAGGCCTGGTGGATAACGGGAAGAGAGGATATATTGAAGAGCAAGTTCCCATCTCCGGAGTTCGGATAGGTTGGTGTTAGTGGGAAGTATCCAGATAACCCGGACGGTGTAACACTGTGCCAAGATGTGCTGGCCATGCAACAAGGCATGTTTAGCCACAGGGTGATCCTCATTACCAACAAACATTGTCTGCCTGTGTCCATTCATGCGAATGGACAGTTTGTTGCTGGTCATTCCCACATAGAATGCGTCATAGTGTAGGCAGGTCAGTTGGTAAATCACGTGGGTGCTTTCACACGTGGCTCTGCCTTTGATCGTGTACACCTTCCGGGTTACAGGACTGGAGTAGGTGGTGGTGGGAGGGTGCATGGGACAGGTTTTGCACTGGGGGTGGCTACAAGGATAGGAGCCAGAGGGTAGGGAAGGTGGTTTGGGGATTTCATAGGGATGAACTAAGAGGTTACGAAGGTTGGAGGAAGCCTTCTTGGTTACCCAAGCCTGCCAACCCAAAGTTTGGTACAGATTTATTGATGACATCTTCATGATCTGGACTCACAGTGAAGAAGAACTCCAGAATTTCCTGTCCAACCTCAACTCCTTTGGTTCCATCAGATTCACCTAGTCGTACTCCAAATCCCATGCCACTTTCCTTGATGTTGACCTACGCCTGTCCAATGGCCAGCTTCACACGTCCGTCCACATCAAACCCACCAACAAGCAACAGTACCTCCATTGTGACAGCTGCCACCCATTCCACATCAAACGGTCCCTTCCCTACAGCCTAGGTCTTCGTGGCAAACGAATCTGCTCCAGTCCGGAATCCCTGAACCATTACACCAACAACCTGACAACAGCTTTCGCATCCCGCAATTACCCTCCCGACCAGGTACAGAAGCAAATAACCAGAGCCACTTCCTCATCCTCTCAAACCCAGAACCTCCCACAGAAGAAACACAAAAGTGCCCCACTTGTGACAGGATACTTTACGGGACTGGATCAGACTCTGAATGTGGCTCTCCAGCAGGGATACGACTTCCTCAAATCCTGCCCTGAAATGAGATCCATCCTTCATGAAATCTTCCCCACTCCACCAAGAGTGTCTTTCCGCCATCCACCTAACCTTCGTAACCTGTTAGTTCATCCCTATGAAATCCCCAAACCACCTTCCCTACCCTCTGGCTCCTACCCTTGTAACCGCCCCCGGTGTAAAACCTGTCCCATTCACCCTCCCACCACCACCTACTCGAGTCCTGTAACCCGGAAGGTGTACACGATCAAAGGCAGAGCCACGTGTGAAAGCACCCAAGTGATTTACCAACTGACCTGCCTACACTGTGACGCATTCTATGTGGGAACGACCAGCAACAAACTGTCCATTCGCATGAATGGACACAGGCAGACAGTGTTTGTTGGTAATGAGGATCACCCTGTGGCTAAACATGCCTTGTTGCACGGCCAGCACATCTTGGCACAGTGTTACACCGTCCGGGTTATCTGGATACTTCCCACTAACACCAACCTATCCGAACTCCGGAGATGGGAACTTGCTCTTCAATATATCCTCTCTTCCCGTTATCCACCAGGCCTCAATCTCCGCTAATTTCAAGTTGCCGCCACTCATACCTCACCTGTCGTTCAACATCTTTACCTCTGCACTTCAGCCTCGACTGACATCTCTGCCCAAACTCTTTGTCTTTAAATATGTCTGCTTGTGTCTGTATATGTGTGGATGGATATGTGTGTGTGTGTGTGCGAGTGTATACCCGTCCTTTTTTCCCCCTAAGGTAAGTCTTTCCGCTCCCGGGATTGGAATGACTCCTTACCCTCTCCCTTAAAACCCACATCCTTTCGTCTTTCCCTCTCCTTCCCTCTTTCCTGATGAGGCAACAATTTGTTGCGAAAGCTTGAATTTTGTGTGTATGTTTGTGTTTGTTTGTGTGTCTATCGACGTGCCAGCGCTTTCATTTGGTAAGTCACATCATCTTTGTTTTTAGATATATTTTTCCCATGTGGAATGTTTCCCTCTATTAATTCAAATCATTTGATGAGTTGTACATGAAGTTAAAGAACCATCTTCAACACCAACATACATTTATGAGGGAGTGTAATCAACCGTGCACTTTATTATAATTTTATGTGTTTTTAAATAAATTTCATTTGTTATTTTCTCAATTTTCAAATCATTTGCCTTTAAATTTTCTCAAAATTGTGGTGAGTTGTCCTTATGTACTATGTCTCTCATTTGACAAAAATGAGTTTTTCAGTACTACCCAAGTCCATGTTTTTACTGACATCAGATTCATCAATGTCATTGTAAAGTTTAACGCAAACATCTTTCCATGCTTTCTGCATCTTAAATTAATCCTTATACATTCCTGGAAATGGAAAAAAGAACACATTGACGCCGGTGTGTCAGACCCACCATACTTGCTCCGGACACTGCGAGAGGGCTGTACAAGCAATGATCACACGCACGGCACATCGGACACACCAGGAACCGCGGTGTTGCCCGTCGAATGGCGCTAGCTGCGCAGCATTTGTGCACCGCCGCCGTCAGTGTCAGCCAGTTTGCCGTGGCATACGGAGCTCCATTGCAGTCTTTAACACTGGTAGCATGCCGCGACAGCGTGGACGTGAACCGTATGTGCAGTTGACGGACTTTGAGCGAGGGCATATAGTGGGCATCCGGGAGGCCGGGTGGACGTACCGCCGAATTGCTCAACACGTGGGGCGTGAGGTCTCCACAGTACATCGATGTTGTCGCCAGTGGTCGGCGGAAGGTGCACGTGCCCGTCGACCTGGGACCGGACCGCAGCGACGCACGGATGCACGCCAAGACCGTAGAATCCTACGCAGTGCCGTAGGGGACCGCACCGCCACTTCCCAGCAAATTAGGGACACTGTTGCTCCTGGGGTATCGGCGAGGACCATTCGCAACCGTCTCCATGAAGCTGGGCTACGGTCCCGCACACCGTTAGGCCATCTTCCGCTCACGCCCCAACATCGTGCAGCCCGCCTCCAGTGGTGTCGCGACAGGCGTGAATGGAGGGACGAATGGAGACGTGTCGTCTTCAGCGATGAGAGTCGCTTCTGCCTTGGTGCCAATGATGGTCGTATGCGTGTTTCGCGCCGTGCAGGTGAGCGCCACAATCAGGACTGCATACGACCGAGGCACACAGGGCCAACACCCGGCATCATGGTGTGGGGAGCGATCTCCTACACTGGCCGTACACCACTAGTGATCGTCGAGGGGACACTGAATAGTGCACGGTACATCCAAACCGTCATCGAACCCATCGTTCTACCATTCCTAAACCGGCAAGGGAACTTGCTATTCCAACAGGACAATGCACGTCCGCATGTATCCCGTGCCACCCAACGTGCTCTAGAAGGTGTAAGTCAACTACCCTGGCCAGCAAGATCTCCGGATCTGTCCCCCATTGAGCATGTTTGGGACTGGATGAAGCGTCGTCTCACGCGGTCTGCACGTCCAGCACGAACGCTGGTCCAACTGAGGCGCCAGGTGGAAATGGCATGGCAAGCCGTTCCACAGGACTACATCCAGCATCTCTACGATCGTCTCCATGGGAGAATAGCAGCCTGCATTGCTGCGAAAGGTGGATATACACTGTACTAGTGCCGACATTGTGCATGCTCTGTTGCCTGTGTCTATGTGCCTGTGGTTCTGTCAGTGTGATCATGTGATGTATCTGACCCCAGGAATGTGTCAATAAAGTTTCCCCTTCCTGGGACAATGAATTCACGGTGTTCTTATTTCAATTTCCAGGAGTGTATTTTTCACAAGTTTTGACCCACGGCACTTATTTAGACTGCCTCACAGAAATCAGCCGATGCAAATCAACATCTGGTAAACAACTTTCAAAACATAACTTTTAAAGAGATCCACACAATATCAGGTTAAAACAGAAACTGAAGTGTGCGTGTGTCAATGCCTCAATTGCTTTCTGTTCCATGGACATGAGTTTGCACCTTATAGAAACCTGATGGAACCTGTTCGTATCAAGGGAGTATTTTGTGTTCTACTGTTTCTATTAGGTACCAAATAGAAACTGTAGCATTGCTTTGCACTTGTCAGCAGGGATCATAAGAAGAACTGAAAAGTAACTGAACCAAATGGAACCACACAGTATGAAATAGGTCTTAACCTAGGACTCAGAACATTATCCCAAACTCCAGAGAGACACAACCCTAATACCCCTCCTGAAATGGGGAAAGGACCAGCTGTGCTCCAGTGGTGGTCTATGTTGTCATCAATACCTGAGTAGGACAGTGCATGGAGTGAATGGTGAACAGCCATGTGGCTCAGGTCCTAGAATCCAGATTTCTCTATAGTCACTTCCAATGTGAGTTCTGGACCAATCTCTCAACAATTGATAGCTTTTTCCATCTGCCTATCCTATGCAGGAATCATCTAGTAGGTATCTTTTTCGGCCTTGAGAAAACATACAAACCCACATAATTGAATAAATTCCTCAAGCAGCTTTGTCAGTGGGATTTCCAGGACTGACTCCTTGTGTTGTAATATTGCATTGTGCCCCAGTGCATCCTCCGTGCATAGGTTAGTAAGCCTCTGTTGTCTACCTGGAGGTGCCTACTCATGTTACATAAAGCATACCAGCCTTGACTGATACCATGTTACATGAATTCCATCCATCCAGACAGCTACCCATCATGGTGGTGTTTACCACTAGCAACAAAAGTACAACATTCCCCTTGCACTGGCAAGAGCAGTGTCAATCTTTACTTGTATGAAAGCAACTATACACAGCAAGGTTGTCGTTGGAGATATGCAAGTCTATCACATCTTGCAGTTATTGATCTGTTTTCTTCTAGATGTGCCAGATCTCGATGCGGAGGTGTAGCTGCAATGGTGAATTATGAAGGGACTTCTCTGCTACTGATTTAAAAATGGATGCCATATCATTCAATTTATCCAGTGGTGGCATCACATATACTGCACTTTACACTTTGTTGCACAGTTATATCCAGTCTGCAATTATAAGCAGAGTATCCAGAATGCAATTGTATGATGCACATACGCGATCTCATGTTCATTGACCGTGAGCGTACAAGATGAGCAATAAACTAGATTGTAATCAGTGAAAACCACTTGCGATATGTTGACTAAGGAGGCCAGTGATGTTGATCCTATCTTTAACTGTTAGAACTTGACAACGTCATGGAAAGGATAGATTGCTACTCGCCATGGACGAGACGTTGAGTCACAGACAGGTGCAACAAAAAGCCTGCTAAACATGTGAGCCTTCGACAAAGAGGTGTTCTTCTAAACTAGACAGCATGTACACGCATTCAAGAAAGCACAACTCTCACCCACATCACCACCATCTGTGGCCACTGAGGCCAGACTGCGAGCAACTGTGCAGCTAGATGCAGTGTGAGGTTAGATGGGGAGAAAAGGAGAGAAGTAGAGAATGGGAAAAAAGACTGTTGGTGCATTGGTGGAATAGAAGGCTATGTAGTGCTGGAGTGGGAGCAGTGAAAGGAGTGAAAGGGATAGGTTGGTGAAGAATAGGGACTAGTGAAGCTTGAGGCCAAGGGTTGTGGTAATACAGGGTATATTGCAGGAAGATTTACCACTTGCACAATTCAGGAAATTCAGAATAGCTGGTGTTGGTAGGAAGAGTACAAAGACGTGGTCTTTGAAGCAGTCATTGAAGTCACTTTGAAACATGTTTTTTGCTTGTGAAGTCATATGAAGCTAGATTTTTGAAAATGAGTTTCGAATTTTTTCGTAAGAATGCTTTTTTAATTTACTTGATTCACTTTAAACCATTTCATGCATTCAATTCATGTAAGAATGAAGTTTAAGTGTTGCATTTAGCTTGACTTTAAACCATGGAATCTTGACAGTGGATAAAATTATTGGATAAGAATTGTTTTGACTTTATTCGTTTATCTACTTTCATGCAAAGTTTGAACCAAATATGAACAAGTTTAAAGTATAGAAGCAGCATGCTTCAAAAACCTCCCAGAAAAACATGGCTTTTGCACATAAAATCTGACTGGTGCACATACAACTGGTGCCATAGCCGAGCATTAATTTCAACCCAATTAAAATCTTTTGCAAAAAGAATGAATCAGTTTGAACAACTGTGGTTTGTTGTTCAAACATTGCTTAGTATTATTATTCATGTCTGGGCCCAATAGGACCACACAAGGTACAATCAATCAATGTCACTTTCGATGATTGGCCTTCCTTCGTTTCCAAATTTGTTTCATCCTTTCAGAATGAAGTCTCTTTCTTTGATCATACCGCAGTGTTCCAGTCCATTTTCTAATTTCCCTCTGACCATTTTTCCAATCATGTATCTTTTGTCTGAATGTTTTTCTATCTGTAATGTCTGCCTGAGTTGCAGAGGCTACTTTAAGATCCTACTTAATCGCAGCGATCAATTTAACTGATTCAGTTTTGGCTTTACTCCTTTCTTCTAGACTTCCACTATTTGTTTTATCAACCTAGAGGGTGCCATTTTTTAATGTGCCTGTAGAATTTAAGTCTTCGTTTTCTCATGTAACAGTGTGTATTCTTCTATTTCCTTATTACTTTTCAGCTTATACGTTTCTCCATCAGTAATTTTGGAGCCTAATATTTTCTTAATAATCTTTCTTTCTGTCTTTCTTTCGAATTTTGTCTGT
The DNA here is from genome assembly GCF_021461385.2 of Schistocerca piceifrons. Taxonomy (NCBI): domain Eukaryota; kingdom Metazoa; phylum Arthropoda; class Insecta; order Orthoptera; family Acrididae; genus Schistocerca; species Schistocerca piceifrons. The sequence continues at coordinate 140,587,992 of NC_060145.1, read as the reverse complement.
ATCCCTCTTTCTATTTAAAATTAAAGTTTCTGCTCCATAGATACGTTCAGGTTTGGTTACATTGCTGTAATGTCTAAGTTTACTAAATATAGAAAGTAATTTTTTGTTACAAATATTTTGTGTTGATCTGAATGCAGTTGCCGTTTTTTGACAGCCAACTTTGTTTGCAGCTTTTTCCAGACCATTTTCTTGTACTGTTTCCGCCCCAAGTATTTAAATTGAGAAACCTTTTTTACTTTTCCATATTTCGTGTTCAAAAACTTTGTGCGTGTTTGTTGCATGTCATATATTTCATTTTTTCCAATGATAATTGTAGACCTATTTTTTCCACAACTTCTTTAAGAATTTCAATTTGTTTTTGAGTTGTGATAATATCCCTAGTTAAAATTGCCAGATCATCTGCAAAGGTGAGGCAATCTACTTCAATATTACATTTACCCAACTTGTTTGGTTGATTTATATTTGGCTTCAACTTTTGCTCACACCATTCAGTAATTACCTATTCCAAAGGTAATTATAGAAAATTATAGAATGGAAAGAGCAGAAGTAATTACCTTTTCCAGAGGTAATTACAGATTGGCGAGAGCAAAAGTTGAGTCCAAATATAAACAGTAATGGAAAGAATCCATCTCCCTGTCTAACACCTGTCTTTATATCAAATGGTTCAGAAATTTCTCCCATGAATTTAACTTTAGAGCTAGTGGCAGTTAACATTTCCTTGATCATTGTTAGAGTTTTATTATGTAGCCCGTGTTCTTTTAAAATTTGGGAAAGAGATTCACAACTAACTGAGTCGTAGGCTTTTTTAAAATCCCCAAACGTACATACAATATTGTTGCTATAAATCCTTTGGTGTCTAAGGATTAGTTTTAAATTAAGAGTTTGTTCCTGACAGTATCTGTTTTGTGTAAAGCCTGCTTGGTATTCACCAGTTTTAGGTTCTAACTGTTCTTGGGTTCATTCAAGTAAACATTGTGAGAGAATTTTGTATGTGACTGGGAGAAGAGAGATTCCTCAGTAATTATTACCATTGGTTCTATCCCCTTTTTTATGCAATGGATGAATTAGGGCAGTTTTCCAGTTCTCAGGTATTTTCTCAGTTGGCCAGATATGTCCTATTAGCTGAGTAATCTCCATAATTTGATTTCATCAGATTCTTCAGAGTTAGGGTTGGTGTTTTAGTTTGCTGTAGTTTGAACTAATTCACTGGTTCTGGTCAGTTTAATAGTTCTTCAAAATAATTAGCAAGTACCTGGTTAAGAGCCAAACTGCCATTTTCATTTTTGAAGCAAAGACTTTGAGGTTGATAACTGGTTAGTTTTGTTTTGAATGTTTTATAAAAGTTTCTTGTATTGTTCTTTTGGGAGTCTTTTTCATTTCTAAAAGTTGAGCATTTTTGTAGTTTCCTTTAATGTGTCAGATTTATTTAGATGTTTGTTTTCTTATAGTTAGAAATGTGTATGTATTTTCAGTTTTGTTACTATTCCGATTTTTGAATGCCTCATGCCTAGACTTAACTGCAATTTCACAGTTTATGTTCCACCAAGGGTGCTTTTGTTTCTTTTGAAGTGGAATTAAACTTTGTGCTGTTTTGTTGAATTTTTCTTTTAGACTTTGCCAATTGTTGATTTTTTTGTCAAGTTTGCTTGTTAGAGTTGGTGTTATTTTAGCAGTGTAAATTTTGGGATAACATTTTCTGTTTTGAAGAGTTTTTGGGGTCATTCATGTTAAATTATGCTCAGAATCAATATCAGCCCCTTTCCTAACTTGGAAATTTAAAATTTCTTTGTAGTCAGGGTATGAAATTGCTACATAAATGATTTGAAATTCCCCAATAAATGTATTGGGTGCCACCAAGTTTTTTGTTTAGAAGGATTCTTCTTAAAATGTGTTGACATGCTTTTTAGGTTAAAATTTTTGTGTGTTTCAATAAGTCTTTGGGGTCATTCCATGTCAAGTCACCCAGGCCTTGACACCAACCATATCAGATTTTGATGAAACTTGGTACAATTACTTCTTTTATCATCCTGAAAGCACTTGTAAATTTTTTTTGCTCTATCTCTTATAGTTTTTTTTATAAATTTTTAAAGTTTTTAGATTTGGCTTTGTTTCAGCAGTCGGAAATTGTAACTTAAATCTGTCCCCACAACTAAAAAAATTTGTATATTAAAGAATACTCAAGATATCAGTATGAAATTTTGGAATAAGTTTGTGTATTATATCTAAATGTTAAAAAAAATTACCATAAAGATATATTAAATTCTTCCAAAGGAAAAAAAAATTTATAAGTTTTTTATTATTTTTTTTTAGCTAACGGATGTTTAGTTTTACAAAAACTGCAATATCTAGAGTCTCAGACCTGATAGAAAGCTCAAATTTGTTTTAGAATACTCTTAATTGTATAGGCTATTAGATAAAAGAAAAATTATGTTGGCTTTTTAACCTGTTAAATAGTTATCTAATTTTTAAAATAATATTAATTATATTTTAAAAATAAAAAATGCCAAGTGACTTAGACACCGAAAATAAGTTTTTGTCTTCTTGGAGTAACAATGTACACTTGGATTTTGTATTGTTACTCCTGTGTTTTGAAGTACAAAAATTATTACAGTGTTAAATAGTGCTTGGATAGTATTTTATTAAGTTTATTCGAACTCTCAGTAAGTACTGTTACTTAGTTTACAGAGATTCTTTTCCAATATCCTATAAAAGTAACCAGAACATTAATCAGACCAAAAGTGAAATCAGTATGTCAGATATTCAAACCTGTAGTGTAGGGTTATTTAAAAAATCTGACTGTTTCCAAACAACGTACACACCTTCAAAAAAGTTACAACCGGTATCAGAATTGAGTGAGGAAGAAAAAGATTTGATCCACTTACGATCTGGAATTAATCTGTGTGAATTTAAGAATATATGTTCACACCACAACTACTACTTTTTAAATATTTTTCAAAAGTATCAAACAACATGTGTAGACCCACTAAAAAAACACAAAAAGCCCATCAAAAAATCGTTGAGAAGTGTAGGCTTGGATCTTTCTAAACAAATACTGACAAAAAATGTTAGCATAAAACCTGGACAAAAGCTTTGCTCAACATGCCGTAACTTTTGTGAGGAAAAATTAAGAGTTGAAGTCAATGAAAGTGAAACAGATGATGAAGTCATGGTTGAATTAGAATCATTGGAATCCAGAAATGAATCCCCCGTACAAACAAACATTGCTCTTGATTATTTAGGTTTAACACCGATAAAGCTTCATGGCTTGTCAGAACAAAGTAAAGGGTCTTATTTTAAATGGAAGGTTAGCAGTATTGAAAAGACTGCAAAAAAGGCGGTTTCAAAAGCATTAAAATATGATGCACCAAGTTCTGATGATGACGAAGAAGATAAAAGTGTGGTTGAGAAAGCAAAGGATTTTGATGTAATGATTTCTCTTATGAAAGAGAAGATTTCATCTGTTGGGAGGTCTAGAAAAATCCAGATTCTGACCTTGGCTGCAGATTCTTGGACTCAAAATAAAGTGATGAAAGAATTTAATGTAAGTGAGTACATGCTGCGACAAGCTAGAAAGCTAAAATCTGAAAAGGGTATTTTGGAAACTCCTGGCTCAAAAAAAGGTAAAACTCTTTCTGAAAATGCAGTAAGACTTGTAACAGATTTTTATGAAAAGGATGAAAGTTCCAGAGTGCTACCTGGAACAAAAGACAAAGTAAGTGTTCAAAAAAATGTGTATATGCAAAAAAGACTCATTTTGTGTAACTTGAGAAAACTCTATTATTCTTTCAAATGGGAGAATCCCAAGGTAGAAGTAGGATTTTCAAAATTTTGTTTCTTGAGACCTAAATGGTGTTTCCTTGCTGGTGCTGCAGGCACACGCACTGTATGTGTATGCAGTATCCACCAGAATGTTAAACTATTACTGGATGCTGTGAAAATTGAAGAATCTTATAAAGACCTAATTAAGATGCTTGTGTGCAACACAGAAAACCAAAACTGCATGCTACATCATTGCAACAGCTGTCCTGCAAATACTGCACTAACAGAGTGCTTAACTGAAAAACTAAGTGAATATTATGATTTAGAAGAAGAAATTGTAATCAGTCAGTGGGTTAACACAGACAGGGCAGAAATGATCAAACAGTCTATCAGTGTTGAAGACTACATTTCTTTATTGGTTAGGTCATTGGAAAAGCTCACCCCACACTCGTTTATAGCAAAATCCCAATCAGCAGCCTTTAAAAGATTGAAAGAAGACCCACCACCCAAAACAGCAATTATTGTGATGGATTTCAGTGAAAATTATTCCTTTGTTATACAAAATGAGATCCAAAGTTACCACTGGAATAGAGGTGGTTGTACTCTACACCCAGTTGGAGTTTTTCTAAGAAATGTGGAAAACAATGTTTTTGTTTCCAACCACTGTTTTATTAGTGATGACCAAGAACATGACACTGGTTTTGTTAACTTTGTACAAAAAGAAATTACAAAGTGGCTGTCATTACATCATACTGACATTGACTCAGTTCACTACTTTACAGATGGTTATGCTGGGCAGTACAAAAATAGAAACAGTTTTAAAAATTTGACTGAACACTTGAGAGACTTTAATTTGAAGGCCCAACACTCTTTTTTTTTCAACAAGTCATGGGAAGTCAATTTGTGATGGCCTAGGAGGAACTATTAAAAGAATTTTAAGGAAAGCCAGTCTACAGCTTTCAGACAAAGAACAAATAATGACAGCAATCGATGTGTGTAAGTTTTGTGAAAAAAATATTGAAAACATTCATTTTCACTTTATTGACAAAAAAGAAGCTGATTTGCTACGGTTAAAACTAGAAAAACGTTTTTCAGCAACCCGAACCATTCCTGGAACTAGAAGTTTTCATAACTTCAAACCACTTCCAACAAACAACCTTGAAATTAGAAGGACTACAGATAGTGTAAAACCCTCCGTAGTCTTTTCTTTCCATTCTTCTTCTGATTGGGTTCGTGTTGAACCATCCATAAATTGCTATGTGGCTGCAAATTATGGTGGTAACTGGTACTTTGGACTGGTAAAAACAATATTCAATGATGAAGAAGATGCAGAAATTCTATTTCTACATCCTTCAGGACCCGCTGCATCATTTTATTGGCCTGAAAGAGAAGATTCCTGCATAGTGCCTTTGGAGCACATAGTCTGTGTAGTAGACGCACCTCAATCGAGCGGCACTGGGAGAATGTATTACTTCAAAAAAGACTGTATCAAAAGAACTGAAAGCTCTTGGATGAAGTGGAAAAACAGTTTGAATCAGCATTAATGTTTATCAAAAAGACAAAATTACTCAAAAAATTCAATGTTTCAAGCAATCAGTTGGGTTATACATAAGTGTCGTAAGTAAACTATCTTTGTACATAATTCTAATGTAATCTACTATAATTAATAAACATGTTAAAAAGCCATCATTATTTTTGTTTTATCAAGTAGCCTATATGTTTAAGAGTAAATTAAAACAAATTTGAGCATTCTATCAGGTCTGAGACTCGAGATATTGCAATTCTTATAAAACAAAACATCCATTAAAAAATATTAATATATTTTAATAGCATCATTTTTGTCTTCAAATATGTATAATAAATAAACTTGCTGCAAAAATTCATGATGTTATCTAAAAGAGTTTTTAAGATAAGCAAATTTAAAGTTTTGAATACAAATTAAACTGACCATTTCCGAAGGTTCAGAAAACGCAAAACATAAAAACTTTAAAAATTTATTAAAAAAAAACTGTAAGAGATACAGGGAAAAAAAAGTTGCAGGTGTTGTCAGGATGGTATTAGAACCATTTGAGCCAAATTTCATGAAAATCTAAGGAGGTGGGTGTAAAATTTATTTTTTATTGGGTGATTTGATATGGAATGACCCTTTGGCCATTTTGGTTTGTCTATTTATGCACAGGAAATCCACTTACCTTTTTCTTATATTTCTTCTTTTTATATAATTGATTGAGCATTAAAATCACCCATTAAAATTTAACATAGTTTGAGGGAATTTTCGAGATGCTTTCTAACATTTCTCAAGCTTCATTCACTACTTCAGGTTTTTTTTAAGGTTCTCGTCATTGACTGGTGTATGGACATTAATTAAAGTTTATGCTTTATTTGCACATTTAAGAGGAATTGTCATTAGTCTATTATTAATGGATGTTACCTCCATTATTGAATTTAAAATATTTTTGGAGACTGCAAAAGAAACTCCCAGATGTGCTTATTATTAGGTATTCTTTTATCAGTTTTACTTTTAACAATACAATAATTACAAAATCTATGGTGTTATTGTCTGTCATCCATTTTTCTTGAAGTGCCAAAATTTGAATCTTGTGCTCTTTTAATGTATCTCCCAATTTATGAAGTTCACTTGATTGCAAAATAACTGTTTAAGTGTTGAAAAAATGCATTTATTTTAGCGTTAAGATGGCCAGAGGACTGCGACTTCCTCTGTTGAATCACGTTGCATTTTAACCTGGCCACCCCAGAATCCGAAAGACCAGTTGCGCCAGTAATACTGGCAGTGGATTGATCATTTGTGGTAATATTGTGATTATCAAAATGCTCCATGATGATTGTACACGGAATCAGATGGACTGGAGTAGACTCATTGAGTGAACTCATAGTTTTAAGACAGGAACGGTTAGTTCCAAAACATAAATTTCAGCTGCACCGCTGATGAACAGACACTGACCACTTTGTCGCTTGCTACAAGATGGACACAAAGTGGATTTGGTTTTGTTTTGTCTTGGTTTAGGACTGCTTATTCTGTGTTTGCAGCTCTCCACCATATCTGATAGAATGTTCATTATTTCTGGACTTGATTAATATATTATAACATTGCTTAATATATTATGTATTTGAGCACAACCACTACCCTACTCTACTTTCCACCCAAATTGCAATTCTGCACATGACCTTTCAAACATATTTGTTACAGCACTTCCATTCATTTCTCTAAAATCTTAAATCTCCGAAACTTCTTCACTGGTTGGTCTGAAATTTTGACATAACATTGTATTTGAATATGCACGAGTTTTTATATACCTACTGGGGCGCCATCTTATCTGTTGTCTATATAAAGCTGAGCGCATATGTGTATCTGGACTGATTTCAATCAAATCTTGTACATAAACAGCTGGCCTCTTGATTGTTAGCAGTTTGGGGTTTATCACCTCATAGACACAAAAGGAGAAGATATGCAGCCAAAAACTTTTTTTCTGGCCTATGGCATATAGACTGCCATGGGTGACAGGCGTGTCGGTTGGAAACAGTGATAGCCTGCCAAGTAAAGGGGAAACGCTATCACCAGAAAATCTCGAAAGTTCATAATGAATTTACTTTAAATTTTTTCATGCTACTCTAATAAAGATTTGGATGGGCATAGTGTCTCTCTCTACCCCCCCCCCCCTCTCTCTCTAACCCCCTTCCCCCCTCCCCTCCCCCCTCTCTCTCACCCCTCCTCTCTCCCCCCCCCCCTCTCTCTCCCCCCCTCTCACCCACCTCTCTCTCTCTCTCTCTCTCTCTCTCGTCTCTCTCTCTCTCTCTCTCTCTCTCCCTCTCTCCCTCCACACTAAGCTTTTGGCCAAAGCCTAGCCCACTGTAGTTGAGCTTGAGCTGCTGGAGATAGTGGTCATATGTGTGTGAGATATGCCTTCTTGTCTTGTGTGAAATTGTGTGTATTTTCCTTTTTTTCTGTATAAGGCTTTGGCTGAAAGCTTTTAGTGTAACAGTCTTTTTTGTTGTGCCTGTCTGGAACTCAGTGTGTCATGTTTATGGTGAGTAGCAATCTATCCATTTCACAATTTCCAATATTCCAATCTGGACTTCTCATTGTTAGTCAGCAGTGCAATCATTTAATCTTGTGTTGTGTTGTTGTTGTTGTGTTGTGGTCTTCAGTCCTGAGACTGGTTTGATGCAGCTCTCCATGCTACTCTATCCTGTGCAAGCATCTTCATCTCCCAGTACCTACTGCAACCTACATCCTTCTGAATCTGCTTAGTGTATTCATCTCTTGGTCTCCCTCTACGATTTTTACCCCCCACGCTGCCCTCCAATACTAAATTGGTGATCCCTTGATGCCTCAGAACATGTCCTACCAACCGATCCCTTCTTCTGGTCAAGTTGTGCCACAAACATATCTTCTCCCCAATCCTATTCAATACTTCCTCATTAGTTATGTGATCTACCCATCTAATCTTCAGCATTCTTCTGTAGCACCACATTTCGAAAGCTTCTATTCTCTTCTTGTCTAAACTATTTATCGTCCATGTTTCACTTCCATACGTGGCTACACTCCGTACAAATACTTTCAGAAAAGACTTCCTGACACTTAAATCTATACTCGATGTTAACAAATTTCTCTTCTTCAGAAACGCTTTCCTTGCCATTGCCAGTCTACATTTTATATCCTCTCTACTTCGACCATCATCAGTTATTTTGCTCCCCAAATAGCAAAACTCCTTTACTACTTTAAGTGTCTCATTTCCTAATCTAATTCCCTCAGCATCACCCGACTTAATTCGACTACATTCCATTATCCTCGTTTTGCTTTTGTTGATGTTCATCTTATGTACTCCTCTCAAGACACTGTCCATTCCATTCAACTGCTCTTCCAAGTCCTTTGCTGTCTCTGACAGAATTACAATGTCATCGGCGAAACTCAAAGTTTTTATTTCTTCTCCATGGATTTTAATACCTACTTCGAATTTTTCTTTTATTTCCTTTACTGCTTGCTCAATATACAGATTGAACAACATCGGGGAGAGGCTACAACCCTGTCTTACTCCCTTCCCAACCACTGCTTTCCTTTCATGTCCCTCGACTCTTATAACTGCCATCTGGTTCCTGTACAAATTGTATATAGCCTTTCGCTCCCTGTATTTTACCCCTGCCACCTTTAGAATTTGAAAGAGAGTATTCCAGTCAACATTGTCAAAAGCATTTCTCTAAGTCTACAAATGCTAGAATCGTAGGTTTGCCTTTCCTTAATCTTTCTTCCAAGATAAGTCGCAGGGTCAGTATTGCCTCACGTGTTCCAGTATTTCTACGGAATTCAAACTGATCTTCCCCGAGGTCGGCTTCTACCAGTTTTTCCATTCGTCTATAAAGAATTCATGTTAGTATTTTGCAGCTGTGACTTATTAAATTGATTGTTCGGTAATTTTCACATCTGTCAACATCTGCTTTCTTTGGGATTGGAATTATTATATTCTTCTTGAAGTCTGAGGGTATTTCGCCTGTTTCGTACATCTTGCCCACGAGATGGTAGAGTTTTGTCAGGACTGGCACTCCCAAGGCCGTCAGTAGTTCCAATGGAATGTTGTCTACTCCGGGGGCCTTGTTTGACTCAGGTCTTTCAGTGCTCTGTCAAACTCTTCACGCAGTATGGTACCTCCCATTTCATCTTCATCTACATCCTCTTCCATTTCCATAATATTGTCCTCAAGTACATCGCCCTTGTATAGAGCCTCTATATACTCCTTCCATCTTTCTGCTTTCCCTTCTTTGCTTAGAACTGGATATCCATCTGAGCTCTTGATGTTCATACAAGTGGTTCTCCTATCTCCAAAGGTCTCTCTAATTTTCCTGTAGGCAGTATCTATCTGACCCCTAGTGAGATAAGCCTCTACATCCTTACATTTGTCCTCTAGCCATCCCTGCTTAGCCATTTTGCACTTCCTGTCGATCTCATTTTTGAGACCTTTGTATTCCTTTTTGCCTGCTTCATTTATTGCATTTTTATATTTTCTCCTTTCATCAATTAAATTCAATATTTCTTCTGTTACCCAAGGATTTCTACTAGCCCTCGTCTTTTTACCTACTTGATCCTCTGCAGCCTTCACTACTTCATCCCTCAAAGCTACCCATTCTTCTTCTACTGTATTTCTTTCCCCCATTCCTGTCAATTGTTCCCTTATGCTCTCCCTGAAATTCTGTACAACCTCTGGTTCTTTCAGTTTATCCTGGTCCCATCTCCTTAAATTCCCACCTTTTTGCAGTTTCTTCAGTTTTAATCTACAGGTCATAACCAATAGATTGTGGTCAGAGTCCACATCTGCCCCTGGAAATGTCTTACAATTTAAAATCTGGTTCCTAAATCTCTGTCTTACCATTATATAATCTATCTGATACCTTTTAGTATCTCCAGGGTTCTTCCATGTATACAACCTTCTTTCATGATTCCTAAACCAAGTGTTAGCTATGATTAAGTTGTGCTCTGTGCAAAATTCTACCAGGCGGCTTCCTCTTTCATTTCTTAGCCCCAATCCATATCCACCTACTACGTTTCCTTCTCTCCCTTTTCCTACACTCGAATTCCAGTCACCCATGACTATTAAATTTTCATCTCCCTTCACTATCTGAATAATTTCTTTTATTTCATCATACATTTCTTCAATTTCTTCATCATCTGCAGAGATAGTTGGCATATAAACTTGTACTACTGTAGTAGGTGTGGGCTTGGTATCTATCTTGGCCACAATAATGCGTTCACTTAGCTGTTTGTAGTAGCTTACCCGCATTCCTATTTTCCTATTCATTATTAAACCTACTCCTGCATTACCCCTATTTGATTTTGTGTTTATAACCCTGTAGTCACCTGACCAGAAGTCTTGTTCCTCCTGCCACCGAACTTCACTAATTCCCACTATATCTAACTTCAACCTATCCATTTCCCTTTTTAAATTTTCTAACCTACCTGCCCGATTAAGGGATCTGACATTCCACGCTCCGATCCGTAGAACGCCAGTTTTCTTTCTCCTGATAACGACATCCTCTTGAGTAGTCCCCGCCCGGAGATCCGAATGGGGGACTATTTTACCTCCGGAATATTTTACCCAAGAGGACGCCATCAACATTTAATCATACAGTAAAGCTGCATGCCCTCGGGAAAAATTACGGCCGTAGTTTCCCCTTGCTTTCAACCGTTCGCAGTACCAGCACAGCAAGGCTGTTTTGGTTAGTGTTACAAGGCCAGATCAGTCAATCATCCAGACTGTTGCCCTTGCAACTACTGAAAAGGCTGCTGCCCCTCTTCAGGAACCCACACGTTTGTCTGGCCTCTCAACAGATACCCCTCCGTTGTGGTTGCACCTTCGGTACGGCTATCTGTATCGTTGAGGCACACAAGCCTCCCCCACCAACGGCAAGGTCCATGGTTAAGGGGGGGGGGGGGGGGGGGCATATAATCTTATAGAACATTAACATAGGTAATAGTTAAATTGTTGCTAATGTCAATTCCCCTGCCTTCTCATTGTCCTTATCAACACAGCTATCAGCCTTTTCTTCCTCTGCATGTACATTTCTCCTAGCCTTTCATATTTTTATATCTTGGTAGTCTTGCTAAATGTGGGACATGAGATGAAATCTGTCAAGATGCTCATAGTTGCTGGTACATCCAGTGTTTGGGACAGTGTTTGTAAGGAGGCAACTGAAATTCGATTGGCAGCCAATTTGATTAATAGAGATGACATTGAACCCTGTACTGTCTTTGTTGTAGCTGGCAGTGTTCTTTGGTGTAGTTGGTCCATGTGTTTGAGAAGGATAGTTTTTGCTTTTAGTACATCACTGACATCAATGTTCTGCTAAGGGTGGTGCTCAAATGTAACAGAAATATCTACGGAATAGGCTGAATATACTTGCTAGAAAAATGTTACTCAAGTATTATGATCAGCTGTCTGTAATTGTCTTCTGATTTGCCAATTATTCAGGTCATCAGGAGTGAAACTTTTTGTACTCTCATTTTGCTTTCTGTTGATGAGACTTCTGACAACAATGTAAGGTGGACTTGTAATATGGTAGTTGAGAGAAACTGAATGAAAGTGAATCTTAATTCTTAACTGTTTGCGGCTTTAGGGCAACCACACAACAGCTGCTAGAACTGTCCACATAAATTACTTCTTTCTGGTTGATGTGGAACTATTAGCAAAATTGACCATAGTGAAATTATTTACCAAGGAAAATCACCGAACAGCTGTACATTTTGAGAAGTTGTTTTATTTTATTTTGACAACCAGTTTCAGCCTTTCAATATGCCATCCTGAGGCCCCATATGCATGTCATGTGAAAATATTCCAATCCATTGATACTTGCATGCTTTAACTGTCAGTCTCTGTATACCATGAATTCATCACCCGAGTGCTTCCTTCAAAGACTAGACAACAACTCTGGTGAATTTGTCCTCAAAGCACATTCAGTGGAAACAACCCTTAGTAAATAAGGAATTTTGCACATTTTCAGTAAGGAAGACATACTGATTATAATATGTCTTTTCTTTATAGGGAACACATAGGACATCTTTTACAAATGAAAGAAGTGCATTATATAACTTTAAAAATTGGCTACTATGAAGGAATGAGAGTTTGTACCTTTTGCACTTTTGAACTGCCATGTTTTTCATAATAAATTTACTTCCTTTTCCGGGCAACTGACTTAACGATTGAACACAATAAATATTAAATTAGAATACTGTAGTGTTAGGTAGTCTTGTTGATTTATATATAAAAGAATGAAATATTGCATAACTTGTGACAGCTTACATCTTTTTTAATTACATCTTGATCATTTAAAATTGTTGAGAATGTTTTAGAATATATTTAGTTACCATAACACATTGTTAATTTAGTTTCCTTCATTTCACACTTTAACTTTAAAAAGTAAAACTTTTGAGATATGAAAATTCCAGGATATAAGTTACCAATAAAAAATAAAGACAGACAACGACTTGCCTACATAAACAGAGGCTACAAAAGGCATGGGATAGCGATATGCACATATACAGATGGTGAGAGTATTGCATCCACAACATATAAAAGGACAGTGCATTAACGGAACTGTAATTTGTACTCAGAGGATCCATATAAAAAGATTTCTAACGTTGTTATAGTAACATGATGGGAATTAACAGACTTTCAATTCAGAATGGTAGTTGGAGTTAGCCACATGGGACATTCCATTTTGGAAATAATTAGGGAATTCAATATTCTGAAATCCACATTGTCAAGAGTGTGCCAAGAACACCAAATTTCAGGCATTACCTCTCATCACGGACAACGCAGTGGCCAATGGCCTTCACTTAATGATTGAGAGCAGTGGTGTTTGCATAGAGTTATCAGTGCTAACAGACAATCAACACTTTGAAATAAAAGCAGAAATCAATGTCAGACATACGATGAATATATCCGTTAGCACAACGCAGCAAAATTTGGTGTTAATGGGCTATGGAGCAGACAACCGATGTGAGTGCCTTTGCTAATGGTATGACATTGCCTGCATTGCATCTCCTGGGCTCATGACCATATTCAGCTCAACCCTAGATGACTAGGAAACTGTGGTCTGGTCCAATAAGTCCTGATTTTAATTGGTAAGAGCTAATGGTACCACAGGTTGCTAATGGTGGCACAGATCCCACAAAGCCATGGACACAAGTTGTCATCAAGGCACAGAATAAGGTAGTGGTGGCTCCGTATGGTGGCGGCTGCATTTCATGGAATGGACTGGGCTCGCTGTTCCAATTGAACTGATCATTGACTAGACATGGTTATATGTGGCTACTTGCAGAACATTTACAGCCCTTCATAGACTTCATGTTCCCAAAAAATGATGTAATTTTTATGGACGACAATGTGCCATGTCACTGGGCCATAATTGTTCAGAGTTGTTTTGAAGAACTAGCTAGAGCGAATGAATTGGCCAGCCAGATCACTCAACATCAATTCCACTGAACATTTAGGAGACATCTAGAGATCAGTTCTGGCAGAAAATCCTGCACCAGCCACACTTTCGCATTTATGGATGGTTATAAAGGCAGCATTGCTCACTATTTCTGCAGGGGAATACATGTCACATTGAGTTTCTGCACTATGCTGGGCAAAGGGAATTCCAACATCATATTAGGAGGTATCCCAATGACTTTTGTCACCTCATTGTACAAATGATGGGTTGTGCACAGATATCCTCAAAGACTAAATTTTGAGGCTCCAACACACACACACACACACACACACTCTCTCTCTCTCTCTCTCTCTCTCTCTCTCTCTCTCTCTCTCTCTCCTCCCTCCCTCCCTCCCTCCCTCCCTCTCCCTCACTCCCTCTCTCGTGCCCCCTCCCTTTCCCGCTCCTTCTCTGTTTGTCTGTCTGTCTCTCTCTTTCAGAGTTCAGAGAGAGAGTGAGGGAGAGATCATCTGGCCTAATTGCGCACTTATTCAACTGTACTGACTGCTCAAGAATGGGGTTAGGAGGAGGCGGGGAGGGTGTAAGGTCAGGAGGAGTGTACACGACTCACAACTGAGTGAATAGATGAAGCATTGAATTGTTGAAAGATACACAGAAAATAATGGAAACTTTTGTAGCTTTCAGACAAGTTCTTTAATGAGCTATAGTACACACATACGCTCAGAGTCAGCTGTCTCCCTTACTCCTCAATTATTTGCATTCTGCTAGAACTTTCCTTACTATAGTTTTAAAACACAGCATTTCATGAGATTGCCTACATGCTGCCCACTCAGATAGTCAAGAGTTTTAATGTGCTGCTTCTGTGGCATGGGGAAAGTGAGCCCATCCTGGCTCAAATATGCTTCACAGTTTAACGTTAAGGGTAACATTAAGGGCTGGTGAGACAGCCAGCCTGGATGTCGTGTTTAGGAAGTTTACCACATACTGCTATTTAAAAACCGGGCTGGTACCCATGTTCCACCTGAGATACATACTCTGCAAACATTTAGAAAACATTCTCATACCTACATATGTGATTAACTCTGGATACAGACAGGTAGGGTGGGTGGGGGTGAAGGGTGAATAAGAGACTGATGGCCTAGGATGTTCGGTCTCTTTGAACCCTTCATCAGCCTATACTTCCAAAGGGTATCTTTGCCTTCATCCACTTGTGAAGAATTTTTCCTTATACTATCTGTCAACTTGATAATGATGTGTAATTTTCAAAGTGGTTTAACAAATTCAGAGATCTAATGTAACCATATGATTGGGAAGTCTATTATATAGTTACTCATCAACTGAAGGTTCATTTTTTTTTCAGCATGATGAAATACTATGTTTTTAAGATATTTTTCATGATATTTATAAGAAGCAAAGTTAACCACCTGCAAATCTACATTGCTTGCTTTTTTAAGTGTGTTTTAGCTTTGTTGTTATTGCTTGAGGCCATCAGATTGGAGAATGTAGGGTATGCATGTTGCAAGTGTTGGACAAAACAGTGCAGGAGTAAATAGAGGCCATCCTGGAACCATTAAATTTAAATCCCCACTTGACTAATCTAGACTTGTGAAAATATTTCTACACAAATACCAGCTGAATACCGACATTGCCCGGGTATGTATTTATTCTGCAGTCTTCTGTTAGTCCATCTCCTACTTCCCCCCCCCCCCCCCCCCTCTCTATCTCTATCAGTCTCCTCCCCCATCACTTCTTTGTTGATCTTCTCTGCCACCTCAATCTGTCCACCTCCCCCACCACCTGCTCTCTGTTCATCTCCTCCTGCCCCTCTCTCTGTCCATCTCTTCCACCCCTTTTTCTGTCCATCTCCTCGTCTCCCATCTTTCTGTCCACCTTCTGATCTTCCCCTTCTTTGTCCACTTCCTCCTCCCTCTCTGCCTGTTCATTTCCTCCTCCTTCCTCCCTTTGCCTATCACTTCCTTCCCCTGTCTCTGTCCATCTCCTACTGTGTCCTCTCACTGTCCATTTCCCCCTCCCTCTCTCATCATTACATCTTCCCCTCCCCTTCCCTTTGCCCCCTCCTCAGAAGTGCTGCATTCTTCGAGGGCTGGGCTTCCTACATTTTGTGTTGATTTATAACTTTAATACTTGTCAGATATTAGCAGCACATTTGGACTCATTCTTGTTGCCCTTTACAGATGATAGTTTCCATATACTTATTAGTTTTTAAGCAGGGTCTTCTATTATCAATCTCAGTACATGTATGCTATGCCATCTTTCTGAGCTCACAGTTCCAGCATACTCTAGATGGCTTGTGGCAGGTCTGAGTGTTCCTTCTCTCTGTTCATCTCCTCCTCCCCCTATCTGTGTCCATCTCCCCCCTCCCCCCCCCCTTGCAATCTGTCTTCATGTCCTCCTTCCCTCCCTCTCTGTCTGTCCATCTTCTTCTCCTCCTCCCTTCTCTCTCTACTGTATCACACTCAACCCAATAGGAGGCTGGAAGTTCTCACCCCACATTATTTCTTTCCTTATTGTAACTAATAAGTGATCCAAATCTGGTTGAATTCATTCCAGGGGCTTTGGATGAGCTGTTCAACACAGATGTACCCATGCACACGTCAGATATATTTCACATATATTCAACGTATTTTGTATATATTTTTATACGTATTTCACCTGTATCTCTTGCGAATTTTGCCCTGCAGTTTCATTTTCACGCAACTCAATGTTTGTGATGTTGTGTCTCCTGAACTATGTGCTGCACAATGAAATAATTTTGCATGTACATCCAATGGTATATGTAGTTATTCTCTGTGAACTGTGTTGTGAATAGAGTTAGTAGAAAAGAGTAATAAATTAATGCAGCAGTTTTTCACGCATCTCATTGTTAACGATCTCCTGAACTATGTGTAATACAGTGATATATTTTCGTAGGCACATTCAGCGGCACATGTGGTTACTGTATGCAAAATGCATTGCGAATAGAATTAGTAGTAAAGAAGAAATACATGAAAACGTCATACATGATGCTGCAGTTTTTAGTGCACCTCAGTATTTGATATCTTATCCCCTAAACTACAGTGATATATTTTTATAGTCACATTCAGTGGCAGATGTGGATAGTGTCTGGAGAAAGTGTTGCAAATGAAGTTAGTAGCAGTGAAATAATAAAGTTAAGCGTCTTGCATGATTCGGTAGTTTTTAACACATCCTATTTCCTGAATTTTGTGTTGTATAATGATACAATTTCTCTGGTACATTCAGTGGTAGGCATGAATGCTGTCTGCAAAATGCATCATGAAAACAGTTGATAGTAAAGAAATAATAAATTAAAATGTCATGCTTCACATGGCAGTCTTGCGCATGAATAGCAAAAATGAAGTAAGTGATGATTTTTTTTCCTTTCAACATTTTGTGGGGTTTGTCAATGAGAAGAAGTTTCGTAAATGTTTGAAATTATGTGTTAGGTTTGTTGCAAAGTCTCTAAGTGCTCCCATTCACAAATGCTGGATGGGTATTGGTGCATCATGTACTACACTGCTTTTTCACCCACACCCCTTTGATCGATAGGTGGTTCTTACATCCACAACAATGATTTCAAGACAGTAATTGACTGTGCACTAAGTTTGGTTTAAATCAGTCCAGTGGTTTTGAAGATGTGGAACACAGTAAATATATAAGTGCAACCATTTTTATAATATGTATGGATACTCTTGGGGTGTGCTAACCTTATGTTGTAATGGTCTTCAGTTGAAAGATTGGTTTGAAGTAGCTCTCCATGCTAGTCTGACCAATGAAAGCCTCTTCATCTCTGCATAACTACCACACCCACATCTATATGAAGTTGCTTACAATATTCAAGCTTTGGTCTCCCTCTACAGTTTGTACTCCCCCCCCACCCCCCCACCCTTCCCCCCAATCACACATCACACACATTGTTTCATTACCGGACTGATGATTCCTTGATACCTCAAGATGTGTCCTATCTTCCAATGCCTTCTTTCAGTCAAGTTGTGCCATAAATTTCTATTTTCCCCAATTTGATTCACTATCTCCTCATGTGTTATTTGATCTACCCATTTAATGCTTAGCATTCTTCTGTAGCACTGATTTTCAAAAACTTCTATTCTCTTTAGTTTGCACTGCTTATCATACACAATTCACTTCCTTACAAGGTTACACTCAAACAAATACTTCAAGACTTCCTAATACTTGTGTTAATATTAGATATGAACAAATTCATCTTTTTCAAAAATGCTTTTCTTACTATTGCCATTCTGCATTTTACATCTGCTCTACTTTGGCCATCATCAGTTATTTTACTACCCAAATTACAAAACCTCTCTACTACTTTAAGTTTTTCATTTTCTGATCGGATTCCCTCCAGATCAACTGATTTAATTCAATTACACTGAATTACTCTTTTTATCCTTTCATTGGCATTCATCTTATTATCTCTTTTCAAGACACTATCCATCCTGTTCAACTGCTGTTCCTAATCCTTTGCTGTCTCTGACAAATTGACAAACCTTGAAGTTTGTAGTTCTTCTCCATGAACTTTAATTGCTTTCTCAAATTTCTCCTTGATTTCCATTACTGCTTGCTCAGTGTTCATCTTGAATAACATTGGGGATAGACTACACCAATTTCTTTCTCCCTTCTCAACTGCAGCTTCCCGTTCATGTTCTTCGAATGTTATAACTGCAGTCTGGTTTCTGTACAGATTGTAAATAATTGTTCACTGTCTGTATCACTGCGATATTCAGAATTTCAAAAAATCTAGTCATGTCAACCTTGTCAATAACTTACTCTAAATCTACAAGTACTATAAACATTGTATTGCCGTTCTTCAACCTATATTATAGGATAAGTCTTAGGGTACGTATTTCCTCACGTGTTCCCACATTTGTCCAGAACCAAAACTGATCTTCCCTCAGATTGACTTCCACCAGTATTTCCATAATTTTGCAAATAGTCCATGTCAATATTTTGCAGCCCAAGACTTATTAAACTGATAGGTCAGTAGTATTCACATCTGTCAGCTACTGCCTTCTTTGGAATTTGAATCATTGCATTTTTCTTGGAGTCTGACAGTATTTCACCTGTTTCACAAATATTGCTCATCAGGTAGAATAATTTTGTCATAGGTGGCTCTCCCAAGGATATGAATAATTGTGAGGGAATGTGCACTGTGAAATTATTCATGTAGTATCGTATCTCCCATCTCATCTTCACCTACTTCCTCTTCTCATTCTATAACATTGTCCTCAAGTTAATTTCCCATATTTAGTGTCCCTGTATATTCCTTCCTTCTTTTAGCTTTCCCATCTCTGCTTATTACTGGCTTTCCATCAAACATCTTGACATTCATACAGCTGTTCTTCATTTCTCCAAATGTTTCTTTAATTTGCCTACAGGCTGTATCTATCTTTCCTCTAGTTACGCATTCTCATACAGCCTTGTATTGTTCCTGTAGCCAGTCCTGCTTAACCATTCAGCAGTTACTGTCAGTCTCATTTTTAAGACATCTGTTTGCCCTTTCACTTTCTTCATGTGCTGTTCTTTTTTCTCCTCTCATCAGTTAAATTTAGTATCTCCTGTATCATTCAGGACTTTTCTTTAGACCTTGCCTTTTTACCTATGTGATCCTCTGCTGCCTTTCCTTTTTTATCTCACAAAGCTACCCATTTGTTTTCTACTTTATTCCTTTCCCCCAGTTTAGTCCAACATTGTGTGATGCATTCTCTGAAACACTTAGCAACCTCTGGTTTCTTAAGTTTATCCAGGTCTCATCTCACTAATTTCCTACCTTTTTACAATTCTTTAGTTTCAGTTTGCAGTTCATAACCTGTAAGTTATGGTCCAAGTCCACATCTGCCCATGGAAAAATGTTACAGGTCAAAATCTGGTTTCAAAGTCCCTGTCTTGCCTCAGTATTATCAATTCCACCACACTTCACTAATTCCCGCTATATATAACTTCAGGCTATTGATTTCCATTTTTAAATCTTCTAACCTAACTACCTATTGAATAGAACTGGGGAGAAGAGGAGCTTGTGGCACAACTTGACTAGAAGAAGGGATCGGTTGGTAGGACATGTTCTGAGACATCGAGGGATCACCAATTTAGTATTGGAGGGCAGCGTGGAGGGTAAAAATTGTAGAGGGAGACCAAGAGATGAATACACGAAGCAGATTCAGAAGGATGTAGGCTGCAGTAGGTAGGGAGATGAAGAAGCTTACACAGGATAGAGTAGCATGGAGAGCTGCATCAAATCAGTCTCAGGACTGAAGACCACAACAACAACAACAACAACAACAACCTACCTACCAAATTAAAGAATTTAACATTCCATGCTCTGACCCATAGAATGTCAGTTTTGCTTCTCCTGATTAAGACATCTTTGACAGTAATCCACACTTCAAGATCTGAATGGAAGACCATTTTACCTATAAGAAGTGCTCAAAATCCTCGAACTTTGGCCTCTTATATGTCAATTAATCTCGCCTTTGTGATGTGGAAGTGTATCATGTTTTCATTACTTTGCATTTTCTCAAGGAAATTAAGTGCTCCATGCAATGTTCCTTCATACTTAACACTGCATTTCTTCATCTTACCCTCCAACTTTTTCTACCCAGCTGCATACTTTTCATGATGATGACATCTAGACAGTTCGATACATGTTTCAAGTTGTTTTTCACAAATTGTTTATTTGTTAAAGATATCTTTTTTACCTCATTATGCGGTGCTTATACTCTCAGAGAGAGTCTGCAGTCCATGAAAATACAGTGTGAAAATTTTCTTTTTAGTTCCGTACTACTTTTGGTATAAGTGCATTAACCATTTACTCCTCTGTGACTTTGGCTTTCTTAAATGCATGAAAATGGTGCCCTTCCATTTCATTGTAACACCAATGCAGCCATCATAATTTTGCATTATGTGTCCTATTCATGCAGCAGACTGTGCAGCATATTGGACATTTTGTTGACCACAACAGCATGGAACTTACAAAACTATGTTCAAGGATGAAGGTTAGTCAGTAGTGACAAGTGACAGTCCATTACACACTGAGGTGACAAAAGTCGTGGGGTGCTCCTGATATTGTGCTGTACCTCCTTTTGCCTGGCATAGTGCAGCAGCTCAACATGGTGTGGGCTCAACAAGTCATTGGAAGTCCCCTGCATAAATATTGGGCCGTGCAGCCTCTCTATCCATACATAATTGTGAAAGTGTTGCCAGTGCAGGATTTTGTACATGAACTGATCTTTTGATTATGTCCCATAAAAGTTCGATGGGGTTTATGTTGGGTAGTCTGGGTGCCCAAATCATTCACTCAAACTGTCCACAATGTTCTTCAAGCCAATTGCAAATAATTGTGTCCCAGTGACATGGCAAATTGTCATCCATAGATGTTGACAACTTGGGTCCATGGCTTTGTGGGGTGTGCAACACACTTGAACCCTACCATCCACTCTTACCAGCTGAAATTGGGATTCATCTGATCAGGCCATGGTTTTCTAGGCATCTAGGAGCCAGATGATACGTCACGAGCCCAGCGGACATGCTGCGGGCTATGTTGTACTGTTAGCAAAGGCACTCATGTCAGTCTTTTGCTGCTATAGCCCATTAACGCACAATTTCACCACACAGTCCTAACGGTATATCTGTCGTATGCCCCACATTGTTTCTGTGGTTAATTCCTGCAGTGTAGCTTGTCTATTAGCACTGACAACTGTACACAAATGCCACTGCTCTCAGTCTTTAAGTGAAGGCTGTTGGACACTGTATAGTCTGTGGTGAAAGATAATGTCTGAAATTTGGCACACTCCTGGCAGTGTGGATCTCAGAGTATTGAATTCCCTAATGATTTCCGAAATGGGAAGTCTCAAGTATCTAGCTCCAGCTACCATTCTGTGATCAAAGTTTTGTTAATTCTCAGCCATCATCACATCGGAAACCTTTTCACATCACTTACCTGAGTACAATGCACTGCCCTTTTATACGAGGGCTATCCACAAAGTACATTACGTTTTGGAATTAAAAATTAATAAAGTATTGGAAATTTTTTTTAATTATATACAGATGAAAGCCACACTTAAATGCTACTTTTCTACATAGTTGCCATTTAAATTAAGGCACTTATCATAGCGATGGACAAGCTTGGAAATTCCTTCGTCGTAAAATTCGGCCGCCTGCACCTTCAACCACGTGGCGACCGTCTTTTGGGACAGAAAAGGTGTGATTTTTGTGGATTTCCTGGAAAGAGGCACTACAATAAACTCTCAAAGGTATTGCCAAACTCTGCACAGCCTCAGAAGAGCAATACAAAACAAGCGCAGGGGAAAGTTGGGCTCAAAGATCTTGCTGATTCACGACAACACCTGGGCCCACACAGCAAATCCCACTCGTGAAGTTCTCGTATCTTTTAAGTGGGAGTTGTTTCCTCATCCGCCGTACAGTCCCGACCTGGCACCGAGCGACTTCCACTTATTCCCAGCAATGAAGAAGTGGTTGGCTATGCAGCGTTTTGATGACAACGCACAGCTTCAAGAAGAGGTAACCACGTGGTTGAAGGGGCAGGAGGCCGAATTTTACGACGAAGGAATTTCCAAGCTCATCCATCGCTATGATAAGTGCCTTAATTTAAATGGCAACTATGTAGAAAAGTAATATTTAAGTGTGGCTTTCATCTGTATATAATAAAAAAAATTTCCAATACTTTATTTATTTTTAATTCCAAAACGTAATGTACTTTGTGGATAGCCCTCGTATATTGTGTACATGATACTACTACCCTCTTTATATGTGCATATCGCTATCCCATGACTTTTGTCAGATCTACATCTACATCTATACTCTGCAAACCATTATGAAGTGCATGAGAGGGTACATGCCATTACCAGTTATTATATTAGGGTTTCATCCATTCCATTCATGTATGGATCACAGGAAGAATGATTGTTTGAATGCCTCTATATATGCAGTAATTATTCTGATCTTATCCTCATGAGCCCTCTGTGAGCGATACATTGTCAGTTGTAGTAATTCCTACTGTCATCATTTAAAGCCTGTTCTTGAAACTTTGTTAAAAGACTTTCTCAGGATAGCTTACATCTATCTTCAAGTGTCTTCCAGTTCATCTCCTTCAGTATCTCTGTTACCTCCTCCCATGGATCAAAGAAACCGTAATCATTCATACTGTACTTCTCTGTATACCTTCAGTATCCCCTGTTAGTCCTATTTGATACAGATACCACTCATTTGATCAATGTTCTAGAACCGTTCAGTATTCTAGAACCAGTCACCCGAGTGGTTTGTAAACAGTGTCCTTTGTAGCCTGACTGCATTTCCCAGTGTTCTACCAATAAACCAAAGTCTACCACCTGCTTTACCTCACCTCGATGTATAAAATGGTGGTTGATTGACTTATTACAACAGCTGCACCATTTGAACTGACACACGTGAAACTTTTGCTTGTGTGAATTCTGGTGTGGCAGTCTTCTCCTTTACCAGTGAGTCCCATGTTACTTAATCATTCTCATCCCGTATTGCTGCTTATTCTTCATCTTTCCACATTACTATGACTGTTAACTGTTTATTCTGTCTCTACTTGCACTGGCATGCTACTTTTCTTCCTTGTTGTGTCTTGCTCAGTCATTTTTTCCCCATACCAGTTTCCTCATTTTCCTTCTCTCTTTCATATTCTTTCAGATTTCTTTTGTTATCTCCCGTATTAATGTTGCCACCATTTTACTAATTGTTCTTTCATACCTGTATGTACTGTTTCCATCTTCCTTTATTGCTCCGAAAGTGAGGTGTAGTGGTGATGAAACATTGAACGGACATATGGGAGAAGTCACATTGAAATGCTGCTTTCAAAATTTTTGCAGTTCATTTGTCACTTGGGTGAGATACTGAAAGATGAAAGATTAGATGATTCTTTGCTTCTTACCAAGGTTGGTGTTAGGGGCTTCATTGCCATCAGAATGTTAAACACACTAGGGAAACAGTCCACCATCCATTTACCTTTTCCTGTATAGCTGTTACAGCTCATCTTCCTTCTCTGACTTTATTTTACTACTGTGAATTGAGTCCATATCTTTTTTTTTTTTTTTTTTTTAATCTATCTGTACGATAAAGTGAAAAGCTATGAGATGAAATGAAGTGGGTAAAAGGCCCATAGCCAAGCTGAACAGAAACTTAGACCTGATTGAGCAGCAAAATATTTCACATGTGAATCTTCAGATTTGAATGCATTTGTTTATCCATATTATTTCTGTTCAGTGGTTTTAAATTCCTTATTGATGTTAATGTATGTTGTTTTTATCTATAATTTTTTTTTTTTTTTTTTTTTTTTTTTTTTGTAACCCAGTTCAGTTTCTTCACACTAACATACTTTTTGTTACTCATTGCCCCACTTCAGTTTTTGGCTTAACAGTCATTCTATGTTACATGTTTTGTTCTCACTACTTTGTTTTTGCTGTTTCTTCCTTGTGTTTTTTTTTAAAATACTCATAGATTTGATGTAGCTCAAACTATTTCCACAAGAGTACGCAACAAAATTATGTAAAGATAGTTGTTACCATAATATACTCTGTTAGAGATGATTTCATTGTACACTATACATATTTTTGCTTTTGGTTCAGATATTTACTTATGATGGAAAAAAGTTACATAAAAAGTGAATGTGTGTGTCTAAGGCAGATGAAACATTTTGCAGCATTGGTGAACGCCAGGTTGTTAATCTGGTGAAGATAGCTGCATTTTGCCGGGACACTAATTTGACAGAAAGTCGTCAGTCAGACATTCGACGAGAGTGCCTGCGTTACTGGGACATCCC
Organism: Schistocerca piceifrons; assembly: GCF_021461385.2. Classification (NCBI taxonomy): domain Eukaryota; kingdom Metazoa; phylum Arthropoda; class Insecta; order Orthoptera; family Acrididae; genus Schistocerca; species Schistocerca piceifrons. The sequence goes on along the minus strand of NC_060145.1, from coordinate 140,563,454 downwards.
AGATAAATCAAGAACAGCACCACCTTTTGTTAGTCCCAGCATTAAGTGTGAAGAACTACTGAAAAAAGGTGCTTTATCATTTTTAAAGGAATTCTATCTCTTTTTTACCTTTTGGTCCCTATTAATTCCTTTGTTTCAATTATTCATATTAAAGGGCAACGTATATCTCTTTGTCTCATGTAGTTTTAAATGCTTGAATTTCTTTAGATCAATGAAACTCTTTACAAGTAACACTTTTGATAAGAAGCCTCTATAAAAGTGGCTCATATGAATGTAACACATTGCATTTATGGTTAGTGTCACAAAGTTAATAAGAAGGTGTTGTTGCAGAGGAAATTTACAGGAAAAGCCACGAAAAATGAGTAGTGCTTCACATGTTGGATTAAACTGCAGCAAAAATACCCTTTTTTTGTTGTAAAGTTTATAATGTGCAGGCACTCTTTTAGTTCAGTGATCACTGTAAAATATGCTGTTTGCAGGGAATCCTAACTGTCCTAAATAAGTCACAGCATTTATGGAACACAACTTGCTGGTGAAAGGCTGAGGAGCATATACATTATACATACATATCATAAACAGTATATGCACAGATCTGGAAAGTATGTTTGAATCCACTGTAGAAAGAAGAGAGACAGTACATTCTTCATTTGGATTCATGATTTTCTCAGACAAGACCAAAAGATATAAGGAAAAGGGGCTTCCAAATAGCGACCTAATTGTTTTAATTAAAAAGAGAAGCAGCTAAGAATACTGCACTGAATTAATACTTCTCTGGTCAAGAAATTTTGTATCAAATTTATCAGCCCAGAAAAGAATTCTGGTGTATATCTTTTTGCATCACAGTCTGTAATCCATCAGTTTCTAGAATTACAGTTGTAATATTATTACTTTTCCTGCTAGAACACAGATATACTTTTACAAGCGAATTTATCAGTGCAGTTGCTGTGGAATTATCAGTTTTTTTCTTCTAGGAGCCATTAATTTCTTGTCTAGTAAAACTACTTTTCTGAAATTTATAGAAGGGATTTGTATTTTGCAGTTAGCCGCTCATTAGTTTTTCTTTTTGTTTATTTTCATATTTGTTACATTGACTCTTTCCCTTGTATTCCTTTACTCCTTAGCTAAGTGTTACAGCTCCTGACATCATTATTCTTCACTTTGGTATAAGTCAATAATTTTAATTATTAATAACTGTGATATGGCAAGACAGTGGTACAATAAAATAGGTCAGTAAAAATGTGCTGTTGCAAATACCAGAGTCCCAAAGTGTAATTTGATGGGTATAGTCTTGCTTCCAGACAGAGAGAGATTTTCAAGGAACATAAGGTTAAACTTGTCCATAAGAGTATAGAGTTAGGCTTGCTTCATCAAAGCCCATCAAAATAGTTGGCCGAGGCAGTTTGTTTGCAGTGTGTCTAATGAACAACAAAATGATGCAGACTGTCAACCCAGAATTCATTGTGTGTGTGTGTTTGTGTCATTATCACAAAACATTGTAGTATCCACTGAGATTGGGCAGATAAACACTATGCATGGAAGCACAATTTAGTCTCCCACAAATTGCACTGTAGTGTTAACTCGGACAATCCAAATATTTATGCAAAAACATTAAATAACTTTGCATTTGTGGACAGAACATCTTGATATCAGGATGGTGGACTGATGACGAGGACAGGATTCGGCATTAATAATTGTATGAGCCTCCACCTAACCAAAAACAGTTCTTTGTCAATCTGAAAGTTTGGTTATGAGATCATTTATACTTTTGTCCTGCCATGTTCTATTCTTTTCTCTTTATGGGTGACAGTGTGTGTTTTCTTAGAATTCAAATGCTGGATTATATATACAAGATTGAAGGCATTCAGTGAATTTGGTTACAGGCATGTTCACACATGAGTCCCATTGAACATAATTTGAGCTACAGCTATACCAGCCCTCCAGTGACAGCTGTGAGGCTGCAATTTCTTCTTTTCAGGTTTCTACAGTAGTATTATGGAATTTCTGATACATGCATGAGAAGTAGTGTTGGCCAGTGTCTGTATAGGTGGACAATTTGTGAGTTATTGTACTGTTGCGTTGATCATCCTTCCAGACATTGATCCATCAAATCAGTGAGGTTAGAATAACAGCCAACTTACATGAATCATTTTTGTGTATTATATTTTGTATACACTGATCAGCCAGAACAGTATGACCGTCTACCTAATAGCTGGTATATCCACCTTTGGCACGTATAACAGTTACAATATAGCATGTCATGGAAGCAGTGAGGCCTTGGTAGGTCTCTGGAGGGAGTTGGCACTACATCTGCACACACACGTCACCTAATTCCCATAAATTCTTGGGGAGGGGGGGGGGGGTGGAGGACTGTGAATTCTGGCATCATGTTTGTGTTTGATTGGGTTCAGATCTGGTGAGTTGGGGGGGGGGGGGGCAGCATATCAATTGTAGCTCACCACTGTGTTCTTCCTCAAAACACTCTGTCACAGTCTTGGCCTTGTGACATGGCACATTATCTAATGAAGCATCCCACTGCCATCGGGAAACATGATTGTCATGAAGGGGTGTACATGGTCTGCAAACATTGTATGATATTCCTTGGCTGTCATGATAGGGCCTTGCAGACGCTCCACTGGACCTGTGGATGCCCATGTGAATGTTCCCCAGAGCATAACGGAGCTGCTGCCAGCTTGTCTCCGTCCCGCAATACAAGTGTCATCGACATGATGAAGAAGGTCTTGGGATTCATCAGACCATACAACACTGTGCCACTGCACCAGCATCCAGTGCCAATGGTCACGTGCCCATTTCACTTATAGTTGCCGATGTCGTGGTGTTAACATTAGCACATGCATGGGTTGTTGGCTGCGGAGTCTCAACATTAGGAGTGTTCGGTCCACTGTGCATTCAGACACATTTGTACTCTGTGTGGCATTAAAGTCTGATGTTAGTTCTGCCGCAATTCGCTGCCTGTCTTATTTTACCAGTCTGCCCATTCTATGACGTGTGGCATCTGTAATGAGGGGGTGGCTGCCCAACCTTGCAAAAAAACATCTGGACATGGTTTCATCTGGGTTTCACCATATGTTGAAGACACTCACAACAGCAGTCCTTGAGCACCTGATGAGCTGTGCAGTCTCCAAAATGCTCATGCTGAGCCTTCAGGTGATCACAATCTGCCCTTGGTCAAACTCAGATAGATCATTTGGCTTCCCCATTCTACACAGGGACAGCACCCTCACTGATACTACATGCACCATTCATGTGTCTGACTAGCAGTCATTCCTTGCCAGGTGATTCTGATACCACTTGGAATCTTGGTTCTATCAAAATGGACTAAAACTAAATGTAACTAAAACCAAAATGATGCAATTTGAAGCTAAATCAGTAGAAAGGAGTGAAATAAAGATAACTTGCAATGATCAGGATATCACAGAAGCAAACCACGTGAAGTTCTTAGGCCTAAATCTTGACAAAAATTTAAATTGGAAGGTACACATAGATTACTTAGCAAATCAACTGAACAACTTAGCATTTGCAATGTGTATTTTGTCAGGTGCCACAAACATAGATACCAGAAAGATAGTTTATCACTGCTACTTTGAGTCAGTTATTCGTTATGGCATAATCTTCTGGGGAAATTCAGCAAATGTCACTAGGCTCCTAGTATTACAAAAGAAAGTAATTAGAAACATGTGTGTTGCAAAAAAACGGGAATCCTGTCGACCACTGTTAAAAAATTTAAAAGTACTATCTATCCCCTCACTTTACATATATGAGATGGTGGTGTTCCTATATAGAAATCAACATACACTAGACAATTTCCGTTTTGACCACAACTACAGCACTCGCCACAGAGATAACTTCAAACTTCCAACACATCGTTTAAAACTTTATTCCCAAACGCCAGAGTATATGGGGTTAAAAATTTTCAATAAAATAAAAGGCAGTAATATATTTAAAATGGAGATTGGTTCACTGAAAAGATTGCTCTTTACTCTCCTGGTGGAAAAGTGTTATTATTCTGTCGATGAATTCATTGAGGACAGCTTCACAATCTGAACACAGGGATTGTAATACATTTATTATTTTATGTACATGTGTAGCTGTAACTTAGAAATGTAAAATATAATGTAAACTTTTGTAGTTCTCTTAAAAAAAGTGAAAAAAGTTTCTTTTGTAAACCTTGACATGTCTCCTGTACATCAAATCAAATGATTTGAAAATTGTATGTAATGAGATGAATAAACCACATAACATAACATAACATAACAGATTTGTATCAGTAGTAGGTCGGTGGTCATGATGTTCTGGATGATCAGTGTGCACACATATGTATTGGATGGAGTCATTAAAAAAATCTATCTTTACATACAAGGGTGGATCAAATATAAATAGGATTTTATTTTTTATTTAAATTCATTTATTGAAAAACTCAAGGCACTTTTCCACATAGACTCCTGCTTTGGAAATGCACTTGTCCCAGCATATGGGCTGCTTTTTGATGCCCTCATCATAAAAAGAACTGGGACACTGTCACCAGCCAGTTGCGCACGAAGTCTTCCACACTGTCGTCGTCTTCAAATTGTCGCCCTCCTAGAGCTTCTTTAAGTGATCTCAATAAATGAAAATCGCAGGGTGATAAGTTCAGGCTGTAAGGAGGATGATCAAGAGTAGTCCAGTGCATTTCCAGTAGCTTAGAGACAGTTAGAGCTGCAGTATGAGGTCGCACATTGTCATGGTGGAGGATGACTCTTGAATCGATTGGTCTTGTCTTTTGCGGCGATATGCAATTCTTGCCTTGTTCAACACTTCGCAGTACTAGCAGCATTGATTGTGCGTTGCTCATGCAAATCGTCAAATCCCTCCCTCCCTCCACCAAAATGTATCCTATCAAGTGGTTCCTTCTTTTAGTCAGTTTGTGTCGTAAATTTTCTGCAGTTCTTCTTTAGTTAGCCAATGTACATATCTAATCTTCAGTGCTCTCTTTAGCATGATGTTGCAGAAGCACTTTCATATAAGGTGACATTCCAGTCGAATACTTTCAGAAAAGAATTCATAGCACTTAAAATTTATGTTAGATGATTATGTATTTTTCTTTTTAAGAAAAGCATTCCATAATATTGCAGATCTTCATTTTATATCCTCTTTAATTCTGCCATCATCAGCTATTTTGCTCCCCTAATAGTGTCTCATTTCATGATCTAATTCTCTCCACATCACCGGATTTAATCCAACTCCACTCCATTACCCTTGTTTTATTTTTGTTGATGTTCATTTTAAGAGGGTGTTTTGAAAAGTTCTTGGTACAGAATAGAAAAAAAGTGCTTACATCACTGAAACTTTTTTTTATTTTTCAATGTAGTCTCATTGTAGATTAATGCACTTGGTCCAACGATGTTCCACTGCCTTGATCCCACCTCGAAAATGAGTTTCCTCCAAGCCTGGAAAATAGTTGTCAACTCCGGCTATCAATTCTTCATTTGAAGTGAATCTTCATCCACCAAGAAAAATTTTCAGTTTTAGGAAGAGGTGGAAGTCTGCCTAGCCATATCAGGTGGATAAGGCGGGTGTGTCAACAATTCATACCTTACTTCATGTCATGGGGACGGCATGGGTTTTCGATCAAGCATCAAGAATCATGGCACCCATATCGCAGATAATTTTTTCATTGCTAATTCTTCAGTTAAAAAGTGATATACCCTTTCAGACAACATCTGGCAAGTGTGAGCAATTTCACACACTTTCAATCGGTGGTCCTCCATGACCATTTTGTGCACTTTTGCAATGATTTCTGGAGTAATGACACATCTTGGCTGACCTCTGCACGGATCATCATCTAAGCTCTCACGACCAAATTTAAATTCATTTATCCACTTGGCAACAGTTGGATATGAAGGAGCAGAGTCCCCCATTGTATTCTGGAGATTGGCATTAATTTCCTTTGCCTTCATACCCTTCTGTACAAAGTACTAAATCACTGCTCGAATCTCGATTTTTTTTTACATCTTTGCACATAACTACGCAAGAACAACAACAGAGCCACGTCACCACCACAGCTCTCTTCCAAGAGCACTGATGCAGCACATGTTTACAGGCAATAGTCCAATGAATGTCATGTGAACAACTCGTTGCGCTTGCACTGACCCCTCGTGGTGATTCTGAGAACTTTTCAAACCACTCTTATATAACCTGTTTTCAAGACACTACCCATTGTGTTCAACTTATCTTCCAAGTCCTTTTCTTTGACAAAATTACATTGTCTTCAGCAAAAAGTAAAGTTTTTTTCCTTTCCCTGAACTTTTTCAAATTTCCCCTTTACTTCTTGTTTAATGTACAATTTGAATAATATTGGGGATAGGCTACATCCAGGGGTGCCGGCTTATTAATAAGATATTGGGGGGAGGGGGGGGGGGGGCATACTGGGGGTCTCGCCCCAGGAAATTTTTTAAATTTTTAATGAAAAATAGTGAGTGTTAAGGTTTTTTAAGCATTTTGGAGTAATAAGATCAACAGTAGAACCCCAAAAATGGACTCTCGATAACGTGACACTCCGGGAAACTCAACAAGCCTGACACATTTTTTGGCTTTGAAAAAAAGAAACAAAACATAAACATGCATGGTATTTTCGTAAAAAGCCAATTTAATTTGCAGTAAAATGGTTCAAATGGCTCTGAGCACTATGGGACTCAACAGCTGTGGTCATTATTCCCCGAGAACTTAGAACTAGTTAAACCTAACTAACCTAAGGACATCACAAACATCCATGCCCGAGGCAGGATTCGAACCTGCGACCGTAGCGGTCTTGCGTTCCAGACTGCAGCGCCTTTAACCGCACTAATTTGCAGTAATAATCATGCTTATAGACTATTACAGAGCAGTGAGTATATAGCTCTGAAAAGACTGAAATTATATTTAAATAAATCCTAAACTACCATTAAAGAATATAACATAAAATATTGCTGTCGCACAGTAATAGCATTTTGATTAATAAGTGAAATAGCTAATTTAAGCTTACTTTGAATAAGGCTCAGGGTTCATTAAATAAAACAGTATCTTGAAGTTAATGCTTAAATACAGTTAATAAAGTTAATACAGTATGTCTAATACTTTCTATCAAAAAATATGTAAATAGCGAGTTTTAATTGGGTCTTACAACCTAAAAATATTTAAGCATTTGGAAATAACTAATACACTACTGTAGTAATATAGTAATACAGTACTAAACTAGTACTAATAGTTGGAAACTGAAAATTAACATTATGTATGAATTTAATTCTCTATTTTATAAAGATTTTTAACATTGCTCTAAATGCCATTATTAGGGCTAGAGTGTCTTTAGAAAGGTGCAAATGTTGACTGTCTGACTGGATTACTGAATATGAAGTCGTTGATGACTGGTCGGATACCCAGTTCATCCAAAACATCTCAGTGGGCATGAAGAACAACCAAGTTGTTCAATCGCATCTGTCCCATTGTTGATCGGAGATATGACTTCAGACGTCTAAGGGCGCTAAATGAACAATCTGCTGTTGCTGTTGTGATTGGAACTATTTCGATAAACTTAATGCACTTCACTATTTCACATAACATTTCTCCAACTGCAGGCTCTTGTGTAATGTAATAACTTACATCACACATGTTTTTTAAGACCAGTTATTTTTTAATTAGCTATATTGGAAAACATATTCAAGTGTAAGTGCAGTCTTCAATGTCTAGGTCATTTTTGAAAAAACTCTGTTGATTTTTTCAAATTGTTTCACCTCTGTTTACTAAATGCAGGCACTCTTGTTCATCTGCAATGACTTGTGTGAGTCCAGTTAAGGCAAACCGCTCAGTAATACTCAGATTGCACTGTTTCACAAACTTCAATGTAAATAGCTTTGTAGTATTCCTTTGGGGTTTTGAAAGTGTGCAGTGAGCTGGCTTCGTTTTTTTCATCCTCCTTTGGTATACTTCGATTCTCAGGAAGCGAAGGATCAACAATTTGTGAAGGTTTTTCTTTTAAACACAATTCCCAAAAGTGTTCAAAACCATCACTCCTTCCATTCAATATACAAATCAAGCCTCGTATATTTTTTCCAGATCATCAACACTTAGATGAGGGCATTGAATTTTTTCATTGACATGCTCTATTGGGATCATTGCATGGCAATAAAGACGTAAATAGAAAGAAGTCTTAAATAGTAACATTGACTCAAGTTAGCCTGCACATTTGTAACCTGCCTCTGTTTTGTCCTCTGCTGAAAATGTTTCAAAAAACTCTAGAAGTTCTTCAAAGTTTTTGAATATTCTCAAGATACTAGAAGCCCACATAGTCCATCGAGTCAGCCAAAGGGGTCATAGACCAAGCTTGGTCGCTGGCGCTCTCACAGCGTATGCCTCTGAAAAGTCCCATCCTTTGTTGGATTCCCTTATGTTGTTTATTAAGTCCTTGGCTAAAGCCATAATATCCCTCATAGAAGTAAGATGGTGGAGACTATCTACAACTGCCAAGTCTAAACTGTGAGCAGTGCAGTGCACATAATGTGCTTTCGGTTGTATATCTAAAACTAACTTTTTTAGTCCTTTGAAATTACCTGTCATATCGAGGCACCATCATAGCACTGTCCTCTTCAATTATCCATTGACAAATCAGCGTTTGTGATTCATTGTTGGGAGTTTTGTATAAGCCAATAAAGTCTTTGTTGATGATTAAGGAAACATCGACAGTATGAATACAAAATGACACTTGTTTGTGAATCGAAGAATCACTTGTTTCGTCAACCATAATAGAAAAATGTTCAGTGTTCTTGATTAAAGCCAAAACCTTTCTCAACACAGACTTTCCTTGTAGATCAATAATCTCGTTTTGAATATTGTGGGATGTCCGCTTATACGGCGAATGTCCTAACCAATCTTTAAACTCGGGTATGTCATTCTTTCAGAGTTCCAACAGTTGAAAAAAATTTGAGTTTACATCTTCGTGCCCTCTAATTGTTAGTCCTTGTTGACATAGAAACTGCATGGTAGTAAAAATTGTGTCAAGAGCTAAATGGCCTTTCTTCATATCACTATCTAACTATTTATTCAATTGGGAGGCCACACTTCGGGTAGTAATAGAATTTAGTTTCGGAACATCTTCTTCTTCTTCTTTTTTTTTTTTTTTTTTTTTTTTTTTTTTTTTTTTTTTTTTTTTTTTTTTAAGGAAATTGTAGTAGATTTTTAGCATCTGCTACTTTGCAGGTTATGCAAAAAACTTTTTCAGTAGATGCTTCATATTCTAGCCATTTATATTTGACCAATCAAGACTTCTGAAATGATCTTCCCTTATCGGATTGTCTAGATTTCGGCTGTGAACGGTTCTCGCCTAAAGACGACAAAGCAATTGACGACACAGTAATTGTTGGAGGTTGATGTGCAGTATCATCAAGTTCCAAGTGCGCATTTTTGGTAACAAATTTATCCATTGCAAACTTAATTCACAATACACTAAGAGACTAAAGTAAACAAATAAAATATAGTCATATAAAATAGTCCACTAGACACTAAAGTCGGAACACAAAACACGTCTGCAGCATGCACTGAACGAAACTTTCCACACTGAATGACTGCGACTGCAGGGTGGGCTTTATATAGCCATGGCGTCATAATGTCTTGAAGTGTCAAGATGATGTGAGGCAGAGGATTCCAAGGGCTTCAGCTCCAGTCATTTTGATGTCTCTGCAGCTGCAGTGGTGGCATCTGGCGCCAGACTTTACCCGAAGGTTTGCACACCGGGACAAATTCTGACAAGGGTCACCTTGAAAGTAATGCTCCACATTTTTTTCACATGCTCAGGACTCTTAAAGAATTCTTATGGACAGTTAGCATTCAAAACATTGTTGTGGGCTGAGGGGGGGGGGGGGGGGGGGGGAGAAACAATGGGGCATTACTTTCTGAGTGACCCCTGTAGCTTCTAAGATAAGTTGTAGACCAACATTGCCTTGCGTGCTTCCTGCATTTTGCTGGAACCCTAACTGATCTTCCTAAAACTGCTTCTGCCACTCTTTCAGTTCTAGTGTGGATAATTCATGCCAGTATTTTGCATCTGTGACTCATTAAACTGGTAGTTTTGTAATATTCACACCTACAAGCACCTGATTTCTTTGTTATTCAGAAAACTGTTAACAATGAGACCGGTTTATAATTTCCAATTTCATCTTGTTTACCCTTTTCATAACTCAGTCATACTTCTGTATATACCATTTGTGGGAAACAGCCTTCATCAAAAAACTAGTTGAACGTAAGAGAGAGTGTATGTGCAATGCTCTGGTAGATTATTTATATTATTTTAATGGGAACCTCAAACCATCTTCAGAAGTTAAAGTTTTTAGGGATATTACATTTTTCACAGTTGTCTTATTGAATGTAGGGCTACATGTGAAAGCATGCACATTATACAACAGTTGCAATTACTATGCAGCCTTCTGTAAGGGAATGACAACTAGTCGGCTGTCTACCTACGTGAATGGTGCAATGTGAGTTTCAATGTGATACTGAACTTCCTTACCTTTGTGTGACAATTGTTCTCTCAGACATCTTCTAATTCTTTTCAAATCCAGAATCACTGCACCACATTTCTGAGAATAACTTGTGTTACTGCTGTTGAGTTAACAAACAGCGAATGGTGTCTCAGTCGTAAGAGACCCCAGAAAAAGTGTTACAAACATTGTGGTAAAAGAGAATATGAAATCAAATTTGTGCATGACATACCTTTATGGTTGAGAAATGAAGGTATATTATAAGACGTGCTGGAAATGACCTCCCACCACCTGTACACACAGTTCAACACAGCACTAAATGTTTGCAAATGTTGCTGCCAGAATACTGGGTGTGACTGCCTGGATTTCATGGTGGACTTCTGATGGAACTCAATGCTGATGCCTGGTTTGTTCTTATGCACGTAACCTTATAAGTGGCCCCACAGAAAACGTCTTTAGGGGTCAAGTCAGGTGACCTCGGAGGCCATAATGCTTTGGAAATCACACTGTCAGGGAACAATGATTTCAATGCAGCCATAGTCGCTTTAAACATGTGGCAAGTTGTCCCATCTTGCTGGTACCAGCTAAGTGTCTGATCCTCGTTATCCAACTGATTAGCAGGTTCATGAAAGAGTACCTGGTACACTTCACTGACAACAGTAGTGTAAAAAAAAGTCCAGTGATGCACCACTGTTATAATGCACAGAATAAGCCCACCTTCTCGAATGAAGGGGTTTCTCAATGACTACATGCTGCTGGTTGTTACTACTCCATAAATGTATATATTGAGAGTCCATATATCGTTATAGGTGAACCACTCTTCAAAACTGTACCTTGTATACTGTAATATTTCTGGGCTTTCAATGAGAAAGCTGTGAAACGAATGGCAGTATGGCAGGTGTTTTTCATGGTATGTCTGTATCACTTTGTGAACACCTGTAAACATTGAGATACACTGGCCTACTTTCTCTGTAGCTCTGTGACACATGCTGTTGAATAGTACAGTTTCATGCAATTAACAGCAAAGAATCTTTATGCTCAATGCCAACAATCATCTCTTTACCTCAACAACACTTTCTTTCGATAACTGCGGGCACCCCTGACCCCCTCGCTATCTAGATCTAACAATGTTCCCTTTGTGTCCAGCTTTGTCACCAAGCCTTGAACACAGTGTTCAGACAGTTTATGTCAACTTTTGAAACATTGTAAAATCAGTTGCTGACATGTCTTAAAATAACCAGTTGTTCAGTAGTGTTTCAGAAGAAACGCACAATTTCCACGTAATATCAATACATGACAAGAATAAAGCAGCACTGGAAGAAGCAATTCACACAGAACACCATGAACAGTGAGCCACGCTACACTGAAACACAAGATTAACACTCAGCTTGTGGATCCTCATTGCTGTCAGATTTCACTGGTGCTACCATATCGATGATTTATGTGAGAACGTCCTCTGTGAAATCCAGTACTCTGGCAGCACTGTGGACCAGCACTACTCACAAACATGCAGCACCGTGTTGAACTGTGTGTACTGGTGAAGGTAGGTCACTTCCAGCACCTTTTCTAACATACCTTCATTTCTCACCAATGAAGATATGCCCTGTACAAACTTGATTTCGTATCTTCTTCTCTTAAGAACCAGGGCTCCTTACAAACACCACACCGTATGTTTTATTTTCAGTTACATATACATACTACATTATATGATTACCTTCAACATTCCATATCCTGAATAGTAGTAGTAGTTTATTTTTCATGATCCAGGGAATATGTATTTGTGCATCCAAGCAGATATTTCATCTCATGAAGTCATTGCAATTACTGTTCCTTGCTGAAAATGCACCTTATCCCTCACTACAGTTCCCCATATGCAAAATAAAAATTAATACCCACCCCCTCCCTCTCACACAATATCTGTATCTTTACATTTAGTATGTTATTTTATAACTTTTAGTAGCAAGTATCATTAATCATGGGGATACACATCACTCCACTGGGGAGGTATATAGCACCTCATATCCTCCACTTAGATGAATGAAGTCTCTGTAAATATATCTACATACTGTATTTAACACTGAATGTTTGCACTATGTAGAAACCTTTTACTCCTAGCACAGTTTTTTTAACTGTACATTAAAAAATTAATGAGAAATATATTATTGTGGGAGTAATGTGTTTTACCTCTGGACATAGCAATGTTTTACTGTGATGAACATGGCTGGTAATTTTTTGTTTTGTTAACAAGGATAACAGACTAGTATATGATAAAAATTGAATAGATTTTACAGGCATCTGATTTCTAATACAAACTTCAGCAAACATAGCTAATCATGCTTACATGTTGTAGTTACAAGAAATAATCTTGAAAACATTGAGCTATCATAAATAGCATAACATACTTTGGCTAACTTGTAAACATTTAACTTTCATATAATTTCTGTTTATATTTTCTCTTTTTGCTCCATATTATCTCAGCCACACAATTTCAAACAATTTTAATATTTTTCTATCTATGAGAACTTGATTTCATAATCTTTTACAATTCAAGCTAGTTTTAATCTGTACAATATTGGAGTTTGTCTTAAAACTTAATTATTTCAATGATATTTAAATCATTTTATACTACTTTCACCTTTCTCCTTTAAAAATCATCTTTGTTTCTTTTCTCTTCTGAATTTGTGTCAGTACATACAGCATCCTCCAACCTATACCCCAGTACAGTATCTCATGTGTTGGTCCTCATTTCTTGTTACACTTACTCTGTTTCATGTCATACTACAAATACTCCCCCCCCCCCCCCCCCCACACACACACACACACGTACACACTCTCCCCTCTCCCTCTCGCTCTCCCTCTGCCTCTGCCTCTCCCTCTCCCCCCCCCCCCCCCTCTTCTATCTTCCCTTTTTTTAAATTAATTTTTTTATTCCCCGCTTTGAAACCTGTTACTCCTACCTTGAAAATAAAAAATTAAACACCTCTTTACATTTTTAGTCCTCTAAGTTCACAATGTTTCTTTCTTCCCTTCTTATTTATTCCTGTGTCATTCTGGCCTGCAAACTGGGTCATGTTATTTCACTGAGTTGCTAGTTTTTAAATCATATTATGATGGTATATACACTATTTTAAAATGGTGGGAATTCCGGGTTGGACTATCAACAATATGAGGAGAAGATAGGTTGCTACTCACCCTAAAGATGACACATTGAGTTGTAGACAAAGCCATCTTCAGAAAAGGAAACACACATTCATTCACACAAGTAAGCACATCTCACACACACATGACCGTCATCTCTGGCATTCCAGTCTGAGTTGCCCAAGATGGTGGAACTGTGTACTTGAGGTGTGCTTTCTTGTGCGAATGAATATATCTGTGTGTGTGTGTGTGTGTGTGTGTGTGTGTGTGTGCGTGTGTGTGTGTGTTTCCTCTTCTGAAGAAGGCTTCTTCTAAAAGCTAATGAGTAAGTATATTTTCATTGTGCCTCTCTGCAGCTCAATGTGTCATCTTTATCTTTTCCTTATATTGCTGTTATTAGATATAATATTTTTCGTTTCATGTTAGCAAGGTATGAACATTTTTACATCAGTCATGGTAGGACATCATTCATATTTATTAGTGGTCACCTATTTGGCTCTCTCTTCCCTATGTTGGTGTGATGTTACCTAACATCTGAGGGGAAAAAAATCATCTACATCTGCATGGATACTCTGCAAATCACACTTAAGTGCCAGGCACCTTTACAATAATTCTGTATTATTCCACTCTTGAATAGCACACGGAGAAAACGAACACCTATTTCTTTCTGTGTGAACTCTTATTTCACTTATTTTATTATGATGATCATTTCTCCCTTCATAGATCAGCATCAATAAAACATTTTCGCGTTTGGAGGAGAAAGTTGGTGATTGAAATTTTATGAGAAGACGCCACCGCAATGAAAAACACCTTTGTTTTATTGATGCCCACTGCAAATCTTGTATGTTCATGATACCCTCTCCCATATATTTCTCGGTAATACAAAATGTGCTGCTCTTCTTTGAACTTTCTCAATGTACTCCTATCTGGTAAGGTTCCTACACCATGCAGCAGTACTCCTAAAGAGAATGGACAAGTGTAATGTGCATGGTCCCTCTAGTAGATCTGTTGCAACTTCTAAGTGTTCTGCCAATAAAACACAATCTTTGGGTCGCCTTTCCCACGACATTTTCTATTTGTTATTTCCTCTTTTAAGTTGTTCATAATTGTCATTCTCAGCTATGTACGACTTTTATATTTGATTAATTTATCGTGTAACCAAAGGTTAATGGTTTCGTTTTAGCACTCATATGAATGACCTCACATGCTAGGTGTTTTCTTTGATTTAACAAAGGCTTTTGACTGTGTTGACCACAAAATATTACTGCAGAAGTTGGACCATTATGGAGTAAAGGGAGTAACTTACAATTGGTTGACCTCTTACTTTAAGAACAGAAAGGAGAAGGTAATTCTCCACAATATTGAGAGTGGTAGTGATGTTCAGTCCCAATGGGGCACTGTTAAGTGGGGCGTTCCCCAAGGGTCGGTGCTGGGGCACTGCTATTTCTTATTTACATAAATGATATTCCTTCTGGTATTACAGGTGATTCAAAAATGTTTCTGTTTGCTGATGACACCAGCTTGGTAGTGAAGGATCTCGTGTGTAATATTGAAACAGTATCAAATAATTTAGTTCATGAAATTAGTTCGTGGTTTGTGGAGAATAATTTGATGCTAAATCACAGTAAGATTCAGTTTTTACAGTTTCTACCTCACAATTCAACAAGAACCGATATTTTGATCAGACAGAATGGGTATATTATAAGCGAGGCGGAACAGTTCAAGTTCCTAGGTGTTCGGATAGATAGTAAGCTGTTGTGGAAAGCCCGTGTCCAGGATCTTGTTCAGAAACTAAATGCTGCTTTATTTACCATTAGAACAGTATCTGAAATAAGTGACACTTCAACATGCAAAGTAGTCTACTTCGCATATTTTCATACGCTTATGTCATATGGTATTATTTTTTGGGGTAATTCTTCTGATTCAAAAAGGGTATTTTTGGCCCAAAAACGGGCTGTTCAAGCTATATGTGGTGTAAGTTCGAGAACCTCTTGTCGACCCCGATTCAATAGTCTGGGAATTCTGACATTGCCCTCACAGTATATATTTTCTTTAATGTCGTTTGTTGTTAGCAATATTAGCCTATTCTCAAGAGTTAGCAGCTTTCACTCAGTTAATACTAGGCAGAAATCCAATCTGCATGTGGAATGCACTTCCTTGACTCTTGTGCAGAAAGGAGTGCAGTATTCTGCTGCATCCATTTTCAATAAGCTACCACAAGAACTCAAAAATCTTAGCAGTAGCCCAAACTCTTTTAAGTCTAAACTGAAGAGTTTCCTCATGGCTCACTCCTTCTATTCTGTCGAGGAGCTCCTGGAACGGCTAAAAAATTAAGCAAATTCCAGTGTTACATTGTTGATTTTCTTTATTTAAACTTACGACTTGTCACCTGAATATGTTTTTTTTTATATTTCATTTTATCTGTTTCTAATATCGTGTTATAATTTCATGTATTGACTCGTTCCATGACCATGGAGACTTCTCCTTAATTTGGTCCCATGGAATAATAAATAAATAAATAAATGTAGGGTCAATTGCCATACAGACAACTTCTCTGAATTTTTTGCAATTGATTTTGATCTTCTGATGACTCTAGTAGATGGTAAACAACAGCATCATCTGCAAACAACCAAAGATGGCTGCTCAGATTGTCTCGTAAATTGTTTATATAGATAAGGAAAGCAGAGGACCTATAACACTATCTTAGTGTGGTTTCTAGCCACTTGTGAGTTATGGTGTCAAAACATTCTGGAAATATAGAAGTACGGAATCAATTTGAAATCCTTTGTCGATAGCACTCAACACTTCATGTGAGTAAAGAGCTAGTTGTGCATCACAAGAACAATTTTTCCTGGATCCGTCTTGACTGTGTGTCAATAGACCATTCTCTTTGAGGTATTTCATAATGCTTGAACATAACATTTATTCCACAATACTACTTCGTATCAATGTTAATGATATGAGCTTGTAGTTTAGTGGAGTTCTCCTGTTGCCTTTCTTGAATATTATTGCATCAGCATATTCTGAAAGGAACCTAATTAGTATACAGTCTCGACTGGAAGACTTGATTTTATTAAGTGATTTAAGTTTCTTCACTACTCTGGAACTATCTGTTACTATGTTAATCGTGTTGGCAGCTGTTCTTGATTCAAATTATGTAATATTTACTTTGTATTCTTTTGTGAAGGAATTTCAGAAGGCTGTGTTTAGTATCTCTGCTTTAGCAGCACTGTTATTAATAGTATTTCCTGTACTATTCTGCAGAGAAGGCATTAGTTGTGCTTTGGCCCTAGCATACTTTACATATGACCAGAAACTCTTTGCGCTTTCTGCCAGGTTTTGAGACAAAGTTTCATTGTGAAAACTATTGTAAGCATCTCACATTGAAATCCACTCTAAATTTTTAGCTACGAAAACCCTGTGGTCGTTAAACCCTGTACCTTAAAAGCAATGCAGCACAAGGGATTGATGACCCTGTAGTTTGGTCCCTTTAAACCCCCACACCAAACAACTAACCAGTGCAGAATACCTTCCCAAGTGTGTGTGTGTGTGTGTGTGTGTGTGTGTGTGTGTGTGTGGGGAGAGGGCAGGGGGGGGGGGGTTGGGTTGGAGGGGGAGGGAGAGGGGAAGTTCATTGGTGGGCTGGAGAATAGATGTCATCAGTTCTACAGAATGGACACCACCAGCTTCAACTGCATATGCATGTGCATGTGTGTTTATTTTCCAATAGTGCTACTTGTTACCGATATTAGAATAACCACTAAAGTTGAAATGTTAAGTAAGAGCACCATGTTCCAGTGTTGCCTGCATCATTAATAGAATAAATTGGTCTTACAGTTTCACCCCCCCTCCCCAATAAAAAGAACTTAATGGAATACCACATCTAAATCTTAGCCTGAAATGGCTCTACAAATTCAATGCAGTAGGCTATCCCAAAAGTAAAATACATTTACAAGATATTGAAGCAGATACACACTGACATCGGCATGTTGTCGAAGACTATAATTATCAAGAACATCTTTGTATTGCAGTCAAACAGGCTAAAGATAAGACTTACATCTTTTTTTGAGATTCCCATGCAATCAGCTATGTGGGAAATGTACCACCCTTGAAATATTCTTCCTGTGGGCTCAGTATCTGAAAGAGACATCACTGAAATTCCTCCTGTACGACAAAAAGTTACTGTTGAATGCAATGAACTTTTAATAAGACGTCCACTAAAGTATTAGAATCTGTCAAAATTTGGCCCAAGCTTCAGAAGTGTTGATGTTTAGACAGGATTTGTAACAATATATTGGATCTACAGGATTCTCCTAAAACTTGATTACAGTGTTGATGACATTATGTTGAACATAGGTCATTGTGAAGTGATAAATGTACTGTATGCGAAGATGCGAACTGGGACATAGATGGTGACTATGAGCAACAAGAAGGCTGCCAAGGGTAATTCTATTATCCACAGATTGTGACAAGTGAATGCAAAAAATTTATTCATTTGTATTGAAAGTGAGATGAAGCCCAACATGCAAAATATAGCAGTTATATTAACTTTGTATTTTGCAGATAATTTAACCAAAGGGTCACCAGTGTTTAATTTAGAGCATGTAATGCGATTCATGTGGTTCAATCCCTAGATGAGTTTGAGCAAAGACATTTCGACGAAGAAGAACCGCATGTGAGCCCAAACATCTTTGGGATGTTAGCTCGCATTGCTCTGAGTCAAGTGCTTGCTTCCATGCTCTGCTGACTGAAAATCCAGTACCTCTGACAAAATTGTTGACACACCTTCTAATTTGCACTACAACTTCAATGACTGAGTCTCAGTAGCTTGAAGGGTGGACTAGAATATGTGCCTGCTCAAACAACATTTTGTGCATATTAATATGTCTGCATTCGGCAACAGCAGATTTATTTAGATACCTGCAGGTGAAATATTGTCAGTGTTCACTACAGCCCAGTCAAATGGTATCAATAGGTGTCCCTTGCAGTCACATTCAGATGGAATACTATAAATGCCTGAGAGTCTGAACCCATGGCCATCTTACACAGGTCACAACATCTCTTTGATTTTCTTATTTATTTATTTTTATGTGTGTGAATGATGGTTTTAATCCCATATGTGTGTAAAATTTATCCAATTTTCTTGGTCTAGCTTCAAAGCACAGAAGGTGCATCATGTGCTAATCTTGATGTGTTGCTTGGCTATATTTGGATTTGCATTTTTTGGAGATGATATCGATGATGATGATTTTTGATTTGCTGGGCACTCAACAATGTGATTATCAGTGCACGTATAACTTCCAGATCTTTTCACTATCCAGTCTCATCATTTTCCTGAATGATGATAAAATGATGAGGACAATGCAGTCCCTGGTCACAGAAAATCCCCAACCCGGCTGGGAATCAAACCTAGGACCCTGTGATCCAGAAGCAGCAAAGCTAACCACTAGACCGTGAGCTGTGGGTGCATTTTCTGGAGACAGCTCATTTTATTTCATATGATCAGCAGCTATTTTGTCTCAACGTAGAGGCTAGATGAATTATTTCAGTGCAGAGAAGGTATTTGCCATTTGGTTAGAATGATGTTTATTCAGAAAACAAACTAAAACCGAACTCAAGCGCATATATTTGACACAGTTCGTTCATTCACACTCTCATCACAAAATACAAGTTATCTACATAAAAAGTTAGAGTTCACACAGGCGCATGGCTGCTCACTGCTCAGACCTAAGTCCTGCGATACCACACAACGCAAAATTTTCTGTCATTTCACTTCGTAGCTGCCCAAAGACTGACCGTCTGCTTTCGTGTCTGCATCCGAACTGTACCCTTTGGTGTCTCCACCCCCACTGTCCTCTGCGCATCCCCAGCCGCATTTCCCGCGCGCCAAATATCCTCGCTCAACTGACTAGGGCAGTTCCCTTTCCTGAAACCATCCATCTGGCTACAGCTTATTCAACATAATTTTACATTTTAACGTATTTAAATAATCAAAGCTTGACCACTTTCATGTGCTAAATAAAATAATAATAATATCCCCTGTTAAATTCTTTTTCATAAAACCAATACAATTTCCTTCTTAACTTTGAATGCTACGGCCAGTAGCCTTGCACCAATGTGCTTTCTGATAAATAAATAAAGAACAAAAGTAACTATATTAGGCACTAAACTTTACAACAAATATTCTATTACCTAATGATTAATAAGGTGTCATGCTGTCACCGTTCAATGTGTTTTTTGTGGAGAAAATGATCTGATGCTTAACTGTAAATACTGATAATTTAAATTTACTATATCTTTTAAACAAATAACGTTACAGAGTTGATAAGTACAACATTTGTCATTTCAATGATGCTCTTCTATATGAAATGTTGATCATTAAGATCGACCAAAGCATTCAGATTTTAGAATTCAGGTATTTGTTACAAAACTTGTTAATTTCAATTTAACAGTAAATCGTACACTATTATAGATATGATCAATATTCAAGTTTTATTGAGATCACTAAGAAATTTATGGAGGATGGCAGATTAAATTTACTGTGGCTTGATTCCCTGCATTACTACAGAATTAAATAGTTTTCATAAATATTTCTCTTTATGACCGATCTTAGGTCTGCCATGTTTAACATTGCCACATCTCCTTGGCCCCAAACGGCTTCTACTGGATTTCTCTATGATGTAGGTTCTAGTCTGTCTCACTCGCACACTGCAGCGATTAGGCATCAATAGACAATGGACGCGTCTGAGTTTCCCCATCTCGTGGTGAATCTATGCCCTTTGTGGCACGCGGTCCTGGACAACGGGGTTTGTTTCACAATTCCTATAGGCTGACTCTTTCGGCCACATATTTAAGTGAGAGCGCAGTGCTCATTAACTCACAGCGACTGCATAGGAATATGTCCTGTATTATATTTCATGATGGAAACAAAAATATTGCAAGTGACATTTCATCATTGGCATCAATGTAATCTCTGGTCACAGTGGGAATTCCACATCTGGTAATTTATGTGATTCTCGGACTTATTGTACAGTCAGATGTTTTCTGGAAGAAGGCAATGGTGGTTTTTGTCAAAAGCTCAGTCTGTGTAGTGAATAAACATAAGAAACGTGCTGCAAACAGTTCAACAAGTGAATGT
Source organism: Schistocerca piceifrons (assembly GCF_021461385.2). Lineage (NCBI taxonomy): Eukaryota > Metazoa > Arthropoda > Insecta > Orthoptera > Acrididae > Schistocerca > Schistocerca piceifrons. The sequence continues at coordinate 140,542,676 of NC_060145.1, read as the reverse complement.
TTAATTCAACATTTTGTCTCTAAAAGTTACAATTACGTAAGTTGAAAGTGGTGTAGGCCTTTCTACTGTAGGGCGAAACATTGTAGCAATCACCTTCAGACTTTACTGGTGTAAATTGGATTGCCAATTTCACACGTCCATTTCTAGACCTTACTAAGCCTACCATTTCACATGGACCATCCATTATTCAATCTGTTTTTTATGCAGTCTGGCAATAGCGTTTAGTCTGATGGCCGCTGTTCACTACAGGCATTTCTAACCCGATTATCGTTGCTACTATTCGTCAGATGATTACTTCTCATCCAACTTTGCAGTTGGTATTTGGTTCACTTGATACACTTTTCACAACAGAATTATTTTAAACTAATATTACTCTACTCTGACTGTCATGCAAATGCATTGTTTACATGTTTTAAACAATTTTGTAGTTGTTGTTGTTGTTGTTGTTGTTGTTGTTGTTGTCGTCTTCAGTCCTGAGACTGGTTTGATGCAACTCTCCATGCTACTCTTTCCTGTGCCAGCTTCTTCATCTCCCAGTACTTACTGCAACCTACATCCTTCTGAATCTGCTTAGTGTATTCATCTCTTGGTCTCCCTCTACGATTTTTACCCTCCACGCTGCCCTCAAATGCTAACTTTGTGATCCCTTCATGCCTCAGAACATGTCCTACCAACCGGTCCCTTCTTCTTGTCAAGTTGTGCCACAAACTCCTCTTCTCCCCAGTTCTACTCAATACCTCCTCATTAGTTATGTGATCTACCCATCTAATCTTCAGCATTCTTCTGTAGCACCACATTTCGAAAGCTTCCATTCTCTTCTTGTCCAAACTATTTATCGTCCATGTTTCCCTTCCATACATGGCTACACTCCATACAAATACTTTCAGAAATGACTTCCTGACACTTAAATCTATACTCGATGTTAACAAATTTCTCTTCTTCAGAAACGCTTTCCTTGCCATTGCCAGTCTACATTTTATATCCTCTCTACTTCGACCGTCATCAGTTATTTTGCTCCCCAAATAGCAAAACTCCTTTACTACTTTAAGTGTCTCATTTCCTAATCTAATTCCCTCAGCATCACCCAACTTAATTCGACTATATTCCGTTATCCTCGTTTTGCTTTTGTTGATGTTCATCTTATATCCTCCTTTCAAGACACTGTCCATTCCGTTCAACTGCTCTTCCAAGTCCTTTGCTGTCTCTGACAGAATTACAATGTCATTGGCGAACCTCAACGTTTTTATTTCTTCTCCATGGACTTTAATACCTACTCCGAATTTTTCTTTTGTTTCCTTTACTGCTTGCTCAATATACAGATTGAATAACATCGGGGACAGGCTACAACGCTGTCTCACTCCCTTCCCAACCACTGCTTCCCTTTCATACCTCTCAACTCTTATAACTGCCATCTGGTTTGTGTACAAATTGTAAATAGCCTTTCGCTCCCTGTATTTTACCTCTTTCGTAGTATTGCCATTTTTTCTCTTCCTGCCAAAATGATCATTACCTCAAAATGACATAACAGTTATCAATTTATACCATGAGCAGCACGAAAAATGTCACACACAACTACAAACTTGTTAAATTTCATTGCAGGTTGCAGCACCATCAATACTACACTCAAATGCTACACATCTCTGTACATAATTGTACAAACTACTGTGAAGGGTGTGGCAAAGGGTACTTTTCATTGTACAACATGTTAAATTTTCTCTCTGTTCCAATCAAATATCAAGTGTGGTGCTGACTGTAATTAGCATTGACAGAGAGTACATGTTGCAGTACAGATCAAAAATAATACCATGTATTGAAATGACAAATAGAAAACAAGTATACCTATAGGGATGGGAAGCAATATTGTCATAATCTGTCAGAAAAATAACACACTTTAGGTCATCTGTCTGAATAGTATAATTATAAGAATTGTTCCATGACTTGTCTTTCAATGAGAAAGATTAACATTTATTTGCAATGTTATTGTGCTTCACCTTTTGAAAGTTACTTTTCATACTTATTATCTAACATTCATCACATGTACATACAAAACACTGCCCAAATTTTTATGTATAATATTAAAGTCAAATTGTCATTCGGGAAACATCCTAAATAACTAAATGATATTCATTTAAACCCTTTCAAGTACCTCTAGATCAACTGGCCTCATCCTTCGGAGGTTAAAGTCTAACCTGCCACCCTTATTTTCTTACGAGTACTGCTGTTAAAATATTCGCAGCATCTGGATTCTGGTTCACATTCGTACTTTCAAGAAAAATGTTCCTTAACAACATAGGTTCTAAACTACTGTGACAAATCTGAACAAATTATTATTGAAACTAGTTTCTTCTCATGCTCTATGTGGTATCCAGTCAGAGTCAGCCATAGAACTGAAATTGAGTGTTTATATGCAATGATTTTTTTTTTTAGATCATGGTGAATTTTAAGATTGTATCAGTGAATTCTGTGGTTACATTTTTTTAGGATTCTCTTCCTCCTCCTATGCTTATAGTTTTTACTTCACTCATTTAATTCATAAATGAAGCAAATTCTGTTGAAAGTAAAAGTCAGTTGGACACAAACCAAAAATACCTAACATTTGCCAAGTTTAAGAAGTCTATGTAGATTTGTAAGTGTAGGTGGAGAAGCTGTTTTTTGACATAGAATTTTTCACAAACACAGTTTTTTAGTCTATTTTTTAATAACTCTTTCTTTTACTTTCAGCTGGCACCAGCTTGTTGTCTGATAGTGGTACGGAATTGTTGCCTTCTGTTCTGGAGGAGAAGGTGAAGTCTGTGTATGATTGGCATTGTGTAGTTCTCGCAAGCAATCGGGAGCAGAACAATGTAACCTTCTATCTAGGTAAGAAATGTTAGAGAAGCTTATTGTGTTTGTTATTTCACAGTGTAACAATTATGAACTGCATAATCAAAGCTTATGATATTGTAAACACAGAATTTCTAGTAATGACAGAACAGCAGTATTATGAGAAAATAGTTGATGAAGTATGTGTAATGAAGAAGCCTCAGAAGCTGACACCACCTAAGGAACAAGAGATACAGAAAGCAGAAAAGTTCCTCTTACCTGCCGTTTTTTACACTGAATATTGCAAGTGTTTTATCACAGTCCCTGGTTTAATATTCAGATGCATTCCTGTATATTGTTCTTTTATTTTGATCTTATAGGATCATAAGCATGGCTTCAGAATTTTCATTTATTTATTTAATATTTTTACTATCTTGTGAAACGAGGGAAAGGCACTTCACTCTTGCTTGTGACCATGGGATGTGCGTTTGGGTGTCTGTGTGGTTGTGTGTGTGTCTGTATGCACTTATGCTTGGAAAAAAGCTGTATAAGAAAATTTCGAAGCGATGCTCATGACTCTATACAAACAAAATAAAAGAAAGAGATACGAACCAGCATCTGAATCTTAGTAATAGCACATGTCTAACCTTAATCTAGCACACGTTCGCGTGCGTGCACGTGCCCACACACACACACACACACACACACACACACACACACACACACACACAAAACCACACAAATACACCATCCATGGTCACAGCAAGATTCAAATCTCGCTGTGATAATGGGAGTTTGTGTTTGGGTGTCTGTGTGGTTGTGTGTGTGGAAGTGTGTATTTGTGCAAGAAAAAGGGCTATTGCTCGAAAGCTAATGTAAATGCTGTTTTTCGTTATGTATTTTCTATCCTTCACCTGCTATAGGTGGGGTTACCATATCTTTGGAGCTCAAACCAGGACGTATTTTTGAAATCATTTTAAAGTCTTAACACTTTACTGCAACATTAAACTTTATTTATTCAGTTGTGTTTTTCACTAGATATAACAAAATTTATCGGAGTTTTTGTTCTATCAGATGAAAATTTTGGATCATATAACATTTTAAGCAGTTTAGTTGTGCAGTATGGTGTTCTGAAACTGAGTTTGTGTCTAGCAGTGTGGTATGAAAGTGTAGCCTCTTTAGCAGCACACTGCAGATCACTGTTATTCCCATCTTTGGCTTTAAAAAATCTCTTTATGTTTGGTGAAGCAGCAATGTTAATGTAAAGGGGCAAGCAAATGAAAACCAAACACATGGAAAAAACTAAATAAACTGGTTATTATTTCAAAAGTAATCACCATAACTATTAATACATACGCGGGTGCACAACTATTCAACCGAAGCAAATTGATGGCCACAAGTGTCTTTCATCGGGCCTCCAAAAATTTAGAAATTTCATGGGGAGATATTGGGACTGTGTGGTGGATGTGTAAGGGCCTCCAAGCGAAACTTCTGCAATGTAGTTGAAACACCCTTGGCAACATATGGTTGTTAACAACATGTGTGTGGGCTCACATGGCATTTACAACTATCAATTTGTCTTGGACAAAGAGGTGCATGCTTGGGTACAATCTTGTTTCCATTACGAACAACAAACTTTATCCAAAAATGCACTGAATGTCTTGCCTCACAGTGGGATAAACGTGTTAAAAGTTATGGTGATTACTTTTGAAACAATAAACAAATTACTTACTTTTCTTCCATCTGACTCGTTTTCATTTGATTGCCTTTATAGCACTCTTATTTTTAGCTGTTTTCATGTGGCCTTACTGTCACCCTTTTCTTTATGTGCAATAGAAAATTCTCCAGCACATAGTGTGCAATAAACAGGTTTATTGCTGCTTTAATTATACAAACCAAAACTATTCCTGTTGCAGGTTAAGATTAAATACACATTTCTTTTGTTCATTACAAAACAATAAGACAAAAAATGAATACAGATAAAATGATCAAACAGTGTAGATGAGATACTTCACACACAAAAACAACAAAAACTGCTGCCTCTGTTGTGTTTCCAATTGAGTAAGTGAAAAGCTGCAGAGAAACTGGTAGCCACACATCCCCATAAATCTCAGTGCTTGCTCTGAGCAAAAACTGTTGCCTCTGTTGTGTTTCCAATTGAGTAAGTGAAAAGCTGCAGAGAAACTGGTAGCCACACAGCCCCATAAATCTCAGTGCTTATTCTGAGTTCTGCTGAGATAGACAACAGAGTACTAGAATGTTTAAATATGCATATTCAGACATACAAGTCTAAAATTTTAAAAAATTCTCATCAGTCATAAAATTCTCAAGCGCCGCACATTTTGTAATCCTAGACAGCAGAAAAAGCTGGGCTAATCATGAACATATGATAAGCCTAGATATAGGTGAGTGGTTGCCTTTCCCCCTCTTATTTTATGTATTTCTCCGTCCAGGAATATACATTATTGTTTTACTATCTTGTGAGTTAGACATTTATTGAAAGTATTGAATGGTAATGTTTCCCAGCCAGTTCAGATTTTGAAAAAGCCACAGGTACCCTCTAGTTTATTCTAAAAGTTGAGTATCTCAGAACACTTGACCAGTCACGGTTGGGTGTGCATCCAGGTTGCACCAGCTGAGACCTGCTTCATTGCCAATCCTCCATCACTGAAAACTTTGACATGCTTCAGAGACCACTGCTAGGTATGATGCAAGGGCATGCTGAAAAGTAGTGTCTCCAAATTTTTTATGTGAATACTCTTATAGCTTTTTAAATGAAACAAACTGTATTAAAATTCTACATCTTTATTTTTCATGTCCGCATACTCATTTCTCAACATTGTCACCCTTGCAGTGAACAACACAGAAGAATAATCTCAAACTCAAAGTTAAAAAAAAATGTAGTGGCTGGGATGACATTACTTAAAGAATGCAAAAATGAATTAATAACATATTTAATAAACAGTTTAGTTGGTTAGGGAACCTTTCCTGAACTTTCAAAAATTATTGAAATATGACCAACGTATATAAAGGGTGAAACCACTGACATAAATAATTACTAGTCAGTATCATTGACTTAAATACTTAACAACCTGCCTGAAAGATTAATTCTAGACCAACTGGAATCCTTCTGTAAATACAAGTCTATTAAACAACTTGCAGCATTGGGTCTGAAAAGGGTGATCCACAATAACAACAGTAGCAACTTTTTTTCATGAACTGCTGAACAGACTGGATAAAGGAAACAAAGTTGTTGGGACTTTTCTAGATTTATCTAAAACATTTGATCCTGTGAATTGTGCAGTACAGAACTCTCAGCTGTGGTAGTATACTTGGGCCATTCTTGTTGCTTATATATATTAATGATGTAATACAGTCACAAAACTCAAAACTTGTGAACTGTGCTGATGATACTTCATTTATTAGTTGGGGTCATGTTGAGCAGTTATCATTCCAAAGCAACAAAAAAAAAAAACTTTGAAATTATCACAGACCATCTGACAATGAATAAATGTACATTGAATAAGGACAAGAATGTAGTAATAAAGTTCTTGTTAAGTTATGATAATACTCATATTGAATCACTTTCTACAGTTGAAACATCTGATAAATAAGTTTTAAGGCATTTTGATTGATGAACATCTCACAAGGAAAGGGTATGTCAGCAACATCTGTAAAAAGATTATGAGTAATGTTTGCTTACTTGCAAATATAATATCCCCCCCCCCCTTTCCTTTAACAAGTGTAGAAAATTTAATCCATTCACATTTGCAATATGGGATTGAGATTTGGGGTGGGGCACCACAGTCTACATGTACAGGATTTCCAGGCTTCAAAAGAGAGCAATTAGGATATATTCTAATATAAGCAAATGCCAGTCTTGTAGGAAATGCTTCAAAAATTATGATTTACTGACTGTGTGTTCATTGTATGTCCTTATAACTATAATGTTTGTAAAAGAAAATGACGAAATAAGTGTAATGAACAGAGACATCTATAATTACAATATATGAACCAGATGTCACTATCATAGGATACTGACTAATAAAAGAGCTACGGATCCTTTGAAACTGGGAGAAAATTCTATAGTAAGTTGCCAGATAACATAAAGCAACACCATGGCAATCTTTTTAAGAGCTAGTTGGAACAGTTGCTAATTGAAAGATGTTTCTACTCACTTAAAGAATTCTAAGCTGCAATACAAATAGATCTCTGTTTACGTACTGCAGTTTATTAGTAGCAGTAACTGTTTATATAACAGTGTATAATATACTACTTGATGTATACATTAATTATATGTATGCAATGATATCATTGTTATAAATGCAGAAAAAATGAGAATGTCCAAGACTGTAAAGTAATATGGACAAATAAAGATTATTATTATTATTATTATTATTATTACTACTATTATTTATCTTTCCTGTCTCAGACGTTATGTCTGGTTAGAAATGGAAAGTGACGCGGACCTTGATCAAGCGTGACTTCCTTTTAACTGTATGGCATATGTTACACTGCTTTTAGGAACTTTGGGGTAATTGAACATGTACCAATAATTACAGATTTCTGTAGTTGTATTACGTTTGGATGTAGCTGTATTGCGTTGTTGTACTGGTGGATATTGTGTGGTATGACTCCTGTAGTTGATAGTATAATTGGTATAATTTCAACTTTATCCTGATGCCACATGTCTTTGACTTCCTCAGCCAGTTGGATGTATTTTTCAATTTTTTCTCCTGTTTTCTTCTGTATATTTGTTGTATTGGGTATGGATATTTCGATTAGTTGTGTTAATTTCTTCTTTTTATTGGTGAGTATGATGTCAGGTTTGTTATGTGGTGTTGTTTTATCTGTAATAATGGTTCTGTTCCAGTATAATTTGTATTCATCATTCTCCAGTACATTTTGTGGTGCATACTTGTATGTGGGAACATATTGTTTTATTAGTTTATGTTGTATGGCAAGTTGTTGATGTATTATTTTGCTACATTGTCATGTCTTCTGGGGTATTCTGTATTTGCTAGTATTGTACATCCACTTGGGATGTGATCTACTGTTTCTATTTGTTGTTTGCAAAGTCTGCATTTATCTGTTGTGGTATTGGGATCTTTAATAATATGCTTGCTGTAATACCTGTATTGCAATCATGAATCCTTCCGTCTCACTGTATATATTACCTTTTCTTAACCATGTGTTGGATGCGTCTGGATTGATGTGTGGCTGTGTTAGATAATACGGGTGCTTGCCATGTAGTGTTTTCTTTTTCCAATTTACTTTCTTCGTATCTGTTGATGTTATGTGATCTAAAAGGTAGTAGAGGTGGTTATGAAATTGTAGTGGTGCAGCCGATGTATTTATATGAGTGATTGCTTTGTGTATTTTGCTAGTTTCTGCTCGTTCTATAAAGAATTTTCTTAAATTGTCTACGTGTCCATAATGTAGGTTTTTTATGTCAATAAATGCCCTTCCTCCTTCCTTTCTGCTTAATGTGAATCTTTCTGTTGCTGAATGTATGTGATGTATTCTATATTTGTGGCATTGTGATCGCGTTAGTGTATTGAGTGCTTCTAGGTCTGTGTTACTCCATTTCACTACTCCAAATGAGTAGGTCAATATTGGTATAGCATAAGTATTTATAGCTTTTGTCTTGTCTCTTGCTGTCAATTCTGTTTTCAGTATTTTTGTTAGTCTTCGTCTATATTTTTCTTTTAGTTCTTCTTTAATATTTGTATTATCTATTCCTATTTTTTGTCTGTATCCTAGATATTTATAGGCCTCTGTTTTTTCCATCGCTTCTTTGCAGTCGCTATGGTTATCCAATATGTAATCTTCTTGTTTAGTGTGTTTTCCCTTGACTATGCTATTTTTCTTACATTTGTCTGTTCCAAAAGCCATATTTATATCATTGCTGAACACTTTTGTTATCTTTAGTAATTGGTTGAGTTTGTGATTTGTTGCTGTGAGTAATTTTAGATCATCCATGTATAGCAAATGTGTGATTTTGTGTTGGTATGTTCCAGTAATATTGCATCCATAATTTGTATTATTTAGCATGTTGGATAGTGGGTTCAGAGCAAGGCAGAACCAGAAAGGACTTAATGAGTCACCTTGGTATATTCCACGCTTAATCTGTATTGGCTGTGATGTGATATTATTTGAATTTGTTTGGATATTAAGTGTGGTTTTCCAATTTTTCATTACTATGTTTAGGAACTGTATCAATTTAGGATCTACATTGTATATTTCCAATATTTGTAGTAACCATGAGTGGGGTACACTATCAAAAGCTTTTTGGTAATCAATGTATGCGTAGTGTAGCGACCTTTGTTTAGTTTTAGCTTGGTATGTCACCTCTGCAGCTATTATCAGTTGCTCTTTACATCCTCTTGCTCCTTTGCAACAGCCTTTTTGTTCTTCATTTATAATTTTGTTCTGTGGTGTATGTGTCATTAATTTCTGTGTAATGACTGAAGTTAATATTTTGTATATTGTTGGTAGGCACGTTATGGGGCGATATTTAGCTGGGTTTGCTGTGTCTGCTTGATCTTTAGGTTTCAGATAAGTTATTCCATGTGTAAGTGTATCAGGGAATGTGTATGGGTCTGCAATGTAACTGTTAAATAATTTATACCTAAAAACAAAGATGATGTGACTTACCGAACGAAAGCGCTGGCAGGTCGATAGACACACAAACATACACACAAAATTCAAGCTTTCGCAACAAACGGTTGCTTCGTCAGGAAAGAGGGAAGGAGAGGGAAAGACGAAAGGAAGTGGGTTTTAAGGGAGAGGGTAAGGAGTCATTCGAATCCCGGGAGCGGAAAGACTTACCTTAGAGGGGAAAAAGGACGGGTGTACACTTGCACACACACACACACACATATCCATCCACACATATACAGACACAAGCAGACATATCTTCAAATATGTCTGCTTGTGTCTGTATATGTGTGGATGGATATGTGTGTGTGTGTGTGTGCGAGTGTATACCCGTCCTTTTTTCCCCCTAAGGTAAGTCTTTCCGCTCCCGGGATTGGAATGACTCCTTACCCTCTCCCTTAAAACCCACTTCCTTTCGTCTTTCCCTCTCCTTCCCCCTTTCCTGACGTAGCAACCGTTTGTTGCGAAAGCTAGAATTTTGTGTGTATGTTTGTGTGTCTATCGACCTGCCAGCACTTTCGTTCGGTAAGTCACATCATCTTTGTTTTTAGATATATTTTTCCCACGTGGAATGTTTCCCTCTATTATGTTAAATAATTTAGTTAGATGTGAATGTGTTGAGGTGACCTTCTTTAGCCAGAAATTTGCTATTTTATCTTTTCCAGGGGCTTTCCAATTGTGAGTAGAATTAATTGCTTGGGTGACTTCATTTTGCAAAATTATCACTTCAGGCATTTGTGGTATCATCTTGTATGTGTGTGTTTCTGCTTGTATCCACCATGCATGCCTGTTATGCTGTACCGGGTTTGACCATATGTTGCTCCAGAAGTGTTCCATGTCTGTTATGTTTGGTGGATTGTCTATTTTAATGTGTGCGTTATCTATTGTCTGGTAAAATTTCTTTTGTTTTGTGTTGAATGTTTGATTTTGTTTCCTTCTATTTTCACTTTTTTGGTATCTTCTAAGTTATTGTTATTATTTTTATTATTGTTATTATCACCACCATTGTGAATGGTTGGCCCTGTTGACGGAGCCAAAACCCCATCTATGTATGCACCGCTTCATCACTATCAAAGTGAAGTCCTCGAAAATTTCTTTAAGTTTTGGAAACAAATGAAAATCGGATGCTACCAAATTGGGACTGTATGGAGGATGATCGATGACAGCTAACCTTAGTTGTCAGATTGTTGCAGATGTGACAGCGCTCGTGTGGTTTGGCATTGTCATGTAGAAGTAGAGGGTCCACCATGTGTAGACGAACTCTTCTGTGGTTAGAAATTCAAATACAACATGCTGTTTCTCGCACCCCGACATAGTTATGTTAAACACCACCATCTTACACATTAAAATTCGGAGCCCTCTAGTGGCGGAGGGTTGCAGCTCATTTTAGCAGAGTGAGGAAGTCAACCGAGTAATATGCATGACATGTAATACCTCAATCAATATTGAGAACAAAATAAAAAATTAAGAAGCATTACTTTTTTGCACCCCTTCACAATTAACTAATGTTTGTTTCAAAGAATGACACCCCGAATCAATTACCCAGAACAGGAGTACAGCATAAAACTTCAGTGACAAAGTGAGCTGCACACTGTTTGGTTAGTTGGCAACTGCACTGAAGTAGTGACTATGGGCAACCTCCGAGTCATATCCTGCATCACAGTTGTATTGAGGTTTTGCGTGGGTTTACCATTGTTAATGTAGCATCTTGTGATTGAAATTCCTCATGTGTATTATAATGCTAAACCTACTAGTGGATCCGGAGAAACAACTAGTTGCTGCTAAAGCCCCTTTTACATGACTGACTTTCTTGTCTTAATTAACTGCTCGAGACAAGTATGTTTACTCCATCACACTGGCATTTTATTCCCATATTTATTTTTGCTTATGTATCAGCACCAAAAGGTTATGAGGGACTATCCTTTTTACAGAAAAATAGCCATATAGTAACAAAATGTATTAATGAGCAATGACAGTGGAGTTTATTAATGACTAACACAGAATTCATAGTGGAAGTTCTTGTCAAAGGCCCTGTGGTAAATTGTTGACACTCCTGAGAACTGCCAGAATTTCAGAACATATACACTTACTTGCTTGAGAAGATATACAGGGTGTTACAAAAAGGTGCTGCCAAACTTTCAGGAAACATTCCTCACACACAAATTAAGAAAAGATGTTACGTGGACATGTGTCCGGAAATGCTTAATTTCCATGTTAGAGCTCATTTTAGTTTCGTCAGTATGTACTGTACTTCCTCGATTAACCGCCAGTTGGCCGAATTGAAGGAAGGTAATGTTGACTTCAGTGGTTGTGTTGACATGCGACTCATTGCTCTACAGTACTAGCATGAAGCACATCAGTACGTAGCATCAACAGGTTAGTGTTCATCACGAACATGGTTTTGGAGTCAGTGCAATGTTTACAAATGCAGAGTTGGCAGATGCCCATTTGATGTATCGATTAGCACGGGGCAATAGCCGTGGCGCGGTATGTTTGTATCGAGACAGATTTCCAGAACAAAGGTGTCCCGACAGGAAGACGTTCGAAGCAATTGATCGGCGTCTTAGGGAGCACGGAACATTCCAGCCTATGACTCACGACTGGGGAAGACCTAGAATGACGAAGACACCTGCAATGGATGAGGCAATTCTTCATGCAGTTGACGATAACCCTAATGTCAGCGTCAGAGAAGTTGCTGCTGTACAAGGTAACGTTGACCACGTCACTGTATGGAGAGTGCTACGGGAGAACCAGTTGTTTCCGTACCAAGTACAGCGTGTGCAGGCACTGTCAGCAGCTGATTGGCCTCCACGTGTACACTTCTGCGAATGGTTCATCCAACAATGTGTAAATCCTCATTCCAGTTCAATTGTTCTCTTTACGGATGAGGCTTCATTCCAACGTGATCAAATTGCAAATTTTCACAATCAACATGTATGGGCTGACGAGAATCCGCATGCAATTGTGCAATCACGTCATCAACACAGATTTTCTGTGAAAATTTGGGCAGGCATTGTTGGTGATGTCTCGATTGGGCCCCATGTTCTTCCACCTACTCTCAGTGGAACACGTTGTCATGACTTCATACGGGATACTCTACCTGTGCTGCTAGAACATGTGCCTTTACAAGTACGACACAACATGTGGTTCATGCACGATGGAGCTCCTGCACATTTCAGTCGAAGTGTTCGTACGCTTCTGAACAACAAGAGAAGTAATAAAATGAGCTCTAACATGGAAAGTAAGCGTTTCCGGACACATGTCCACATAACACATTTTCTTTCTTTGCGTGTGAGGAATGTTTCCCGAAAGTTTGGCCGTACCTTTTTGTAACACCCTGTATACTTGCAAAAACATCGTACAATATGTAGAACACAGTAAATTGCACCTTATGCTCAATCCTGTGAATCATGTCTACTTATGATATGCCTAACAATGAAAATTATTTTTCTTGTGCAATAACTCTGACTTTCTCAATGTTGAAATAATTTTCATCAAAACATGTTTATCTATTTACACTCTTATTGATGCGTAATGTAGCGTTTTTCTCTGTAAAACATAAATATTTTTTGCTTTCAGATATTTCCTCTCTCTTGTTGGAGAACACGAGTAGGAAAAAATAGAACATGCAATATACTTCAAATTTTAGAACTCCACACATGACACAATCTATAGATCATTGATGTCACACAGACATTCACAGCGTGGTCGGTTGCTGATTTACACAGATGCACAAAAGATGCGTGCACATTGAGTAGTCGATTTTGGCCAGTTTCTCACTTTTGTAAAACGGGCTTAAGAGTCAACCAGCTAAAAAGAACTCAACAGGCTGGTCCTCTGGAGCAATCAGCATTTGGGGAGGAGAATTTCAAAATTAATATCATACATCTGCTTCAAAATTTGTTTTTGTTAATGAAAATGGAAGAATGGACTTTCAAGAAGGTGCCACACACTTATATTATGCAGATATTAGCAGTGGTCATTGCAAATATGAAATTTGTCAAACAGCTATGAAAGGCATTTTCTGAATAGAAAACACAGCAAAAAAAGTAAAACATCTGGTGAACTAATGAAAATTAGCTGAATCATCTTATTGTTAGTGGGAAGGGTTTCTTATGGTTTTGTGGCATGATTGTTAACAAACAAAATTAACGTAATGAATGCACATAATGGAAGGAGTGAAGGTAACAATTCATTGTATAGTTGATGTATTGAGTGATCAATAGGCATATTAACATTACTGAAAATGTTACTAAGCCCCCCCCCCCCCCCCCACACACACACACACAAACACATGTGCACGCATTGACATTGTTAAATTGTACCAGCCAACTATAATGTGGTTGGCTGGGTCAATATGACTGTGCATGTGTTTGTGTTTTCTCTGTTAGTTTGCCCTGGATGAAGTCACTGTCCGAAAGATTAGCAATGGTTATTGCCTTTTTTGTATGGTTATCAACCACTAATACCTCATTTATATAATGAGTTGTTACCTTTACTTCTTCCATTATTTGTATTCAATCCTGGACTTTCATTATCTTATTTACATAATGAAACTATCAAACAACAAACTTGAGAAAACTGTTGTCTCTATAACAACATTTGATTTAACTGCTTTGCTGGAGTACAGAAAACTTCCTTGCTCCATCTCCCCATCTGAAAGGCGAATGATGTTTGTTAATCACCAACATTATTGACATGCCACACTTGGGTGTAATGGGTAGGTAATGTGTGTCTCATGGCCCATGAAGCAGTCATTATGTGCGTTTCTCTCCAAGCCTGCATGAATTGTTCTAGTGACCATACGCCATGCACCATGCACCCACAGTTGGCTGGTATTCCTGGATGAAAAGAAATTACAGTACATCAACAATACCAAGTGAGCGTTGTTCAGTAAAGGAAATAAAATACTCAAATCCTTAGACCTACCCACGCTCAATTAATTCCATGTCACATCCTCATCCAGTTACACAATTTGTAATATATGAGCACATGTTATCATGGAGCATGGGTGGACCAACTTTGACCAACTGGGCAAGTGTTTCGTTTATTTTTATGTCCATTTTTTGCATAGTCACAATAATAAATTTCTGTGACACTTGCTCCTAATCATGCAATCGAATAGGCTTTCTGAGCAGGTAGAAAGACTGGATCTACTGGCATCTACTTGTGCAAAAACTATGTGCTTTGGATATATGACAACTACTTTTGACTGTGGAAATAGGATAGCCCAGAACTACGAAGAACAACAGAAGAGAGAGAAGGTGAGAAAGAGGGGAACTTCCCCAATTATCCCACCCACACCCCCACACCCCTCCCCCAAAAAGAAATGTTGACCTGAAAATACATGTTATCTAAGATCACAATTCTATGCCATGAATTTGATACCAGACAAACACTGAATACTTCTGTATTTAGAACACTGATGATACAATTTATAATGGATCACAAAATAAAACTGACCTGGAAAATATTTATAAGACTGGCACAGAATTGACCCATGTTAATGAAACTGAGAACTGAACATCATAGACGATGATGTAAACTGTGATTTCAGTGCATGAATAAGTTGCTGTCACATGCTCTGTTCTGAGTACTACACTGTGCATTATATTTGAGTGAGTGAATGAGAGATGCAGATTTGATTAAGTGTTTGTATTGTATTGTATTTGTATTTTATTGTATTTATTTAGCATCCGTGTCATCGTACAAACAATATTGGACTTGTCATACATAGAAATTAACAATATAGAATATACAAAATGAAATTGTCTACAATTGGATTTGTCATACACAGAAATTAAAATAAAGAATGTACAAAATGAAACTGTCTATAATAAATGACAGCAAACTTACAGTTTCTTTCCATATAAATGGTTTATAGTAATTTGTTTCTCAGTAAAAATATATAACTAGTACTATAGATGGTAAAGTATAATAAAAGCTGAAACAAACAAAGATAGAAAATTTGGAGGTTAATTTGTAAAGTCATTTTCTTGGTCTTCAAGATATTCATTTATTGAGTAGTAACGTTTATCAATTAAAAATTTTCGAAGTTCCAATTTAAAAGTTGTATTGTCCTTTCAATCTTTAATGTATTGAGGCAGTGCATTATAGAGCTTAATGCCCATGTGGCTTACATGCTTCTGAGTTCGTGTTCTTCTTACTTGTTATGTGGAGATCATTCTTGTTCCTTGTGTTATAGTTGTGACAGTCTGCATTTGTGTGAAGATTGCTTAGATTAGCTTTGGTTAAGAGTACACATTTAAGTATGTAGACTGATGGCAGAGTAAGTATTCCTAACTTTTTGAAAAGAGGTCTGCAGTGAGCTTGTGTTGGACTGTGGGTAATTATTCGAACAGCCCGTTTTTGTAAAATAAAAATGTCTTTCAAATTAGATTTTGAGCTGGCCCAGAACACTATTCCAAATGAGGCAACAGAATGAAAGTATCCAAAGTATGCCATTCTGATGCCTTCTAGAGTGCAAACATTTGCAATAACTCTCAGTGCAAAGCAGGCTGATTTAAGTCTGTGTTTAAGAAATTTTGCATGGTGTTTCCAATTCATAGCTTCATCTATATGCATTCCTAACACTTTTGCAAAGTGCACTCTCTCTGTTAGTCTGTCATCCAGTTCTAGATTAATGTCTTCATCCTGAATCATTTTACCAAACTGTATGTAATTTGTTTTCTTTGCATTGAGTGTAAGTTTATTTGCACTGAACCAAGTCTCAATACTTTTTAGGATTTTGTCAGTAGTTGACTGTAATGAATTTTTCGATAGATCTAAATTGATTCCTACTACACTTTTGTTTTTCTCCAAATTTTTAATTATTTCTTGGGTGTAGTCTATGACTGCAGTTTCTGTACTTTGTTTTGCACGAAAACCATGTTGATTACTATTCCAAAGTTTATTATTGTCTAGGTAACTAATGACTCAATTTCATCAGTTTCTCTAATATCTTGGAGGAAACGGGAAGAAGTGATATGGGACAGTAGTTTTCTATTTTATGTCTGTCTCCATTTTTAAATAGTGGCACTTTTGAGATCATAAGTCGTTGAGGAAACACGCCTTCACCAAAGGATAAATTTGCAATATGTGCTAATGGTTTTGCAATCTGCACTGCAGTCCTTATTATTATTGAAACTGGTACTTCATCAACACCTGCTGCCATTTTTGGTTTTAAGCTTCTAATCACTCTAATTATGTCCTGTTCATTTGTTGAAGGAATATTCATGCTGCAGGCAAGCCTTGGAGCATGTATTATTTTTTGTTTTGTGAAGTTTAAGTTTAATGAATGTGGTACACTTAAAAATAGTTATTAATATAGTTTGCCATTTCCTTCATTTCTGTATTGCAATTTTCACTGCTTTTGGGTACTATTTCTTCCTCTTCTCCCAAGGTAGTAGTTTCATTCCTCACAATGTCCCATATAGTTTGTGGTTTGTTGTCTGAGTTACTGATTAAATTGTCATTATATAGCAACTTTGCCTTTGCTATTGCCTTTCGGTATATCTTTCTGTATGTTTTTAAATATTCTACAAAATGTGACATGAATATAGAAGAAGAGGTATTATATGCATTATTTGCACTTGATTCTGATCTCACATCTGTCCAGCTTTCATTGGTTGGACAGTTAACAAAATGTGTGCAGTTTTCTTTAGAAAAAATTCTTTTATAAGTGTGGCAAGATGTTTTTTTCACAGGCATTGGGGGAACGGTAAGCACAAAAGCATTTTGAGCAGATAAATCAAGGTCAGTGTTATTGACCTCCACTTCATTGGAATCTATGTTTGATTATATATTATTTATGAGGGTCTGTGATTTGTTTGTTATTCGGGTAGGACCTATTACGTGGGGTAACATGTTAAAACTGTAAAATATTCCGAAATTTATCTTTAACCGTATTATTGCACATAAGATTTATGTGAAAATCCCCACAAAGAAGCACAGTAGCTTTTTCATTGTACCCAATGTTTAACATAATTTCTAGTTTGGACAAAAATTTATCTATATCTCCACATGGTGACCTGTACACAATCATCACTATCATTTTCCTTTGCTTACCATACAACTCAATAGCAGCTGCTTCAAAATGCTTTTCTACACTTAACTTTTCAATATCACGTCTTCTTTTGAATTTTGTCCCTGTTTTTGTATAAATACAGACACCACCACTTCTGGCATTTTCCCTACAGTAAGAGCTAGCTAGTCTAAAAGGGTGTATAGTGATGTTGTTTAATTCATATTCCCTACACCAATGCTCCGAAAGACACAAGCACTCAGTGTTAAACTCATCTAAAGCAACTTCTAGTTCAAGGTGTTTATTTCTTAGAGACTGAATATTTATATATAAAAACAAAGATGAGGTGACTTACCGAACAAAAGCGCTGGCAGGTCGATAGACACACAAACAAACACAAACATACACACAAAATTCAAGCTTTCGCAACAAACTGTTGCCTCATCAGGAAAGAGGAAAGGAGAGGGGAAGACAAAAGGAAGTGGGTTTTAAGGGAGAGGGTAAGGAGTCATTCCAATCCCGGGAGCGGAAAGACTTACCTTAGGGGGAAAAAAGGACAGGTATACATTCGCACACACGCACATATCCATCCACACATACAGACACAAGCAGACATATATTTAGGTCTTTAAATATGTCTGCTTGTGTCTGTATGTGTGGATGGATATGTGCGTGTGTGCGAATGTATACCTGTCCTTTTTTCCCCCTAAGGTAAGTCTTTCCGCTCCCGGGATTGGAATGACTCCTTACCCTCTCCCTTAAAACCCACTTCCTTTCGTCTTCCCCTCTCCTTTCCTCTTTCCTGATGAGGCAACAGTTTGTTGCGAAAGCTTGAATTTTGTGTGTATGTTTGTGTTTGTTTGTGTGTCTATCGACCTGCCAGCACTTTTGTTCGGTAAGTCACCTCATCTTTGTTTTTATATATAATTTTTCCCACATGGAATGTTTCCTTCCATTATATTGAAATCATTAGACTGAATATTTGGATTCATAACTTGAAAAGAATTTGATGGGAGCCTAGATTTAGTTACACTTACAGTTTGTTCTATCGAACTGGTCGTAGAGAAGTTGGTTGTCTGCATATTTGTTGAAAGTTCTATACTGCAACTTTTCCTGTTCTGGGGTAGAAAAAATCCTGGTTCATTCTTGAAGGTCATTTTGGTCTTAAGCTCATTTTTCCATTCTTCGGTGTGTCGGTTGTCACTATAGGCCGCACTGATCTTGTTTTTCCATTATTCTTGCAACTACTTGGAATAGTGGAGTGTTTCCCAGAATTATTGATCTTGCTTTCAGACTTATGTGTGCTTGTTCCAACAGGAGTGAGCTGTACTGCATTTGTTATTACATTGGTTCTTGAAGCTGTTGGAGTACATAAATTGTTTTGGGCTAGTCCTTTAGTCACAGCTTTCATAGTTAGAGGAGGTGCTGTGGTTGTTACCTTTGTATCTATACACATATTAGAGTACTGTGTTGGGTCTTCTGCTTCCGTTTGTAATATAATAGGATCATCATCTTTCTTGTCAATAAATTTCCAGATGAGCTTTTTTATTTGTGTACAGACATATTGCTTTCCCATATTATTCAAATGCATACTGTGTCTGGTATAATGCACTCTTTCTAAGCCATCAAGTATTAAAAACAATGTATTTGGGAAAGCTTTGGTAATCTTTTCCAGTTTTCTGTTCGTGACTTCAATTTCCTTGTTTACACACGAACTTGGAACTAGATCTTTTCTGAGTGGTATGCTTGATAACACTACATTTAGATTTTTTAAATTATTCGAGGCCCTTCTAGCAGATCTGATGGCTTCTCTGGTGTTGTTTTGGTAGACATCATTTGCACCACAAAATATTAAAACAATGTCCTTTTTAGTTAGTGGGCCTGCTAGTGTTTTGCAGTCCTGTGTGAATTCATTCATTTGAGCACTTGGCTTAACTATACCTGTTGCATTAGCTTGTATTTCTTTCAACATTTCTGGTATTTTTCGTCCGTGACTGTCAGCAAGAATAAGTATTTTTCCTTGAAATCCAATGTGTCCATTTGTATTGTATTTGTGTTGTGGTCTGTCACTTTTTTTGTAATGTTCGCCTTTATTTGCACTGTTGCTTATATCAACACACTCCATAACACATGCACTTGAATCTATTGCTGTCGTATTTAGGCTTCTGAACCCTTCATTCTGCATTTCTTTTTCACTATTTACGGTTTTCATAGGTTTTGTTTTGGATAACCCATGGAATTTCATGTAACTTAGCAGTTCAGTATCTTCCTTTCGAAGTTTTATTATATCACTCTTTAAAGAATGAATTGCTGATTGCATATTTACCATACATTGTTTTAGATGTTCAATATCAGCTACACATGTAGTACATGGCATATTTTTACCTCCAATGGCTGTATTTTCATTCTGAGAAACATTGCACACTTTCTGCACAGGAACCATTTTCTTTCGCTTCTTAAGTGACACTATTACACACAATAAATTTTGGATCACAACAGACACTGAATTTTTCGCATATTACACTTTTTTTTCACACTTTACGTTTGTATTTTCAGGCTAACACACTCGCGATTTCTTACTGGCCGCCATCTCCTTGTATTTACTCAAAAATGAGTAAATATGCATGAAAGAAAAAGAGGAACATGGTTTCTTAGAGATGACGTTTAACAATTTAAAAGTTTTGTAACTATTTATTTATTTTTTTCATTACATATTCCTGAAAAAATAACTGTTACCAAATAGCACCATCCATATTCCTAAGTAAAGAAAATACTTTTGATTCCTCCTTCAAAACTGTTCAGTTTAGAAATTGCCAAGCACTTTTGTTTAGCAATTTTCTAGATGTGATTCTATTTTCAAGCTAAATTTGTTACATCAGTGTTATTCAATATGTTATTTTATTCTGTTTATTGATTTATTTATCTTGGCAAGATCAAGGCCCAAGACCCTCTCTCACATGTAACCAAGACACCCTACATGTTTTACTCTAGCCATTACCCACAGCTGCACTCGCATATCAATAATATTGTTATGATGGATGATAGTCAGTAACATCAGCTATCCTTACATGTATGCCACTTTGGGTAAGCATAGCTCATGATTGTGCAACCCCCCCTCCCCCCCCCCCCCCCCCCCCCAAGCTGTTTCCAACACACGATGGATGGGCATGTGCAGTGTCGCTGCAGGAGAATGGGCAGGAGTGTGCATATATGTATTGTTTTATGGAAATAGCTATACATTTCACAATATGTACAATATGCAACAATTGGTGTGGAAATATGGATTAACCACATTGAAGTTTGTATAAGGATTGTTGTGTTCATTACTTTGAAACATATCCTCTAGCACATATCGACCATTGGAAGCATTTTCACAAATATGATAAAGATCAAAAATAGGAGAGAAAATAGCTTTTTCAAAGAGTGAAAATTTTTCCCTAATTTGTGTAATATTCCTCAAGTCAGCAAGTATCTTGTACTACAAAGTGATCGTTGTTCTTCCTCAGGGTTCAGGCTATCTCCATACCAGATATCATCAAAATTGATACAACAGATTAGTCATCAAAATGTAACAGACAGAGATACTTTTTCATTCGTAATATTAGTATGGATAAAACTTTGAATTTCAATATCTTTGTTCCCCATGAAAATTTGTCTAACAGGTGTTAGAGAAGCATACTTGAACAGACAGACAGACAGGTATGACAGCTTTACAGATTTATTATTAGTAAAATTATGTTGATAATGACACAAGTTATAAAAATACATGAAAAGAATAATAGTTACTGTAGCAAAAGTGACAGTTTGTATTAGTTTATAAATAGGGGACCAACAATGACGGATTACTGTCATGTAGATTTAACCTGAGTGTGCAAGTAATGGATTGTGAGAGGAAGAAAAAGAGTAATGTGTTAGAAAACAAATAATGAAGAGAGGGAGAAAGAATTTGGTATCACTGATTGAGAAACAGAAAGAGAAAGAAGAGTAACTGATATAAGATGCAAGAATTTTCTTTACTCTTTTACAAAGAGAAACTAGCCATATGTGCTAATTTTTTGGGTAACAGTTATGTGGTTAACTAAAGGAAGTGCTGTAGCATTTTCTTAAATGCAGCAGGGCACTGAATTGCAGTGCGCAGACTAGTTTGCCTGAAAGATGGAGAGCAGTAATAGAGAAGGAGTTTGCAAATGTTTTTGTTTCACAGACAGGCACAGCCAGGACATTAGACATGTGTTGCAATTCTGATGAGGTGGCAGGTACCTCGTCTCTGATGTGAGGTATTGGGGCACATGCACACAGAGTAACCAAAACATAACCTGTGGCAGCTGTGTAACTTGTTCAACTACAAACATTCTAGCTGGGTGCAAGTAGCATTGACATGGTCAAACAAAAGTCTTACTGCACATGGCAGCAGTATTTTCTGGCCACTTGAGGCACTTATATAAAGTACACCCCATTTCTTTACCATTTCCTGGTATGTTATTGGGATACTGTCAAGAAGAATAGGAGAAAAATTTTTCACAGAATTCAGAACTAATTAATTTTGGACGGTGTACAAAAATTACTTGGGACTTCTAACAATCCTCAACCTGTTTAAGGTTTTCCTAACACAATAAATGTGCTAAGGGTCATGGGTGTTTAATGAAATAGTATTACTAAAACTTTGCACTATTTTGTCAGAGCATCTGTTTGTCATCTTCAGATGAAGGTAATCTAGTGCTGTAGCAACAGCATACAACACATAAGATGGTGCTCAAGAGCTGCAATAGCGATTTTGAAATAATCTAACATTTTTATTGTCTTCCTTAATTTTGCTCATTAAAAGACAGTGAGCTTAAATGTTGTTCTTTGATTGGGAAAACCACTCATGAAAAGCATCACCCTCAAAGTGTTATCCTCAGAGCTTGCAGAAGCAATACTGTGATCCCAACAGCACCTTCCGAATGTGTCTGTAGCATTTTGTGTTTTTTTGATCTGTATGTAAAATATGTATGTAAAATATGTATGCTCTCTTGCAATTGTGATTATGGTGTTACATGTTGTTGATGTAGCTAATATTAGATGAAAGAATTACAGTATGAGAACCAAGTGTTATCTTTAGATTTTGTGTTTTAAACAATCATTATTAATTTCAACATGTAAATGAAGGAAACTGCAATGTCAGCCTCATATTGTCATGAGATGCAGCTTCAGTAGAATGTGTATCAAGACAACATCTTTAGATTTTTCAACATTTTGTGATAATACTGTCTTTCCATATTATGCTTGGCAGTTACTACTTTCTGGTTGGCAGGGTTGGGCCGTTCAAAGGTATACCGGTATCAGTCAGGACAGTGGATTCGTGAGCAGAGTACACTGGAATTGAGTCCTGATACTTTGGTGCTAGCAGAGCCTGTGATGGAGCTTAAGGGTGAAGGAAAGTCTCAGCGCAAAATAAACACCCTACATATTATTGATGCTGTCTCTCTTGGAGGCACTGATGTCCATAATTTACATATCACTGAGCGGTTAGTATCTTCTGCATTATGGAGTGTGATTTCAGATGGTTAATGTTAAATTTGCACTTAACTTTTTTCCTTCTTTCTTGTATGTGGAATATACTGAAATAGTGAGTGAAATTTATGGAATTGATTGCTTCTCCATGCAGGAATAAAAATATCAACAAAAGTTGCAATTGTTTTGACTGAAATTAATGTATGCTCCTAGTGCTTATTTAAACTGTGGTTTCAAGGACATAAATGACCCCTCCCCATACCACTTAGGAAGGTATCTTTACAAATCAAACTTACATCTTGCTTCATGAAGCAGACAGAATTATCAAATCAGTATCACCTTGAAGAAAGCTGGAATATGTAATGGATATTGACATGTAGCAAGTGCACTCCTAGGTATGTAATGTGTAGTGAAATTGCAAAACTGTTTCGTCATTCACTACAAAACTGAAATGAGGAATCTCCACCCCCACCCCACCCCAATATCTACTCTCACACCCCCTGCACAATTCAAATCCTGGATATGCCCTTGTATAGCTTTATAACTAAGCAACAACTATTTGTGTGTGAATGGGTTGGTTCCGAAGACCCTTGGAGACAACAAATTCGACTAAGTTTCTTCATAAAAAGTGTGTAATAAAAATGAAGACAAGATTTGTGATTTTTACACATCACAGTATTTTCCTCGGGATGCAGAAATACATACATACTGGTCCCCATAAGAAATCTTAATGTTAAGAATTCATAGTGTTTATTATGTAAATGAAATGCACTAGTCTTGTGTATGCGGCGTTGTGGCTGTAATGAGAAGTTCCAGTTTGAGGTATAAATTTTATTCATTTTTTACATAAAATATTACAGAGTCAATTATCAACAATGACAATTTTTTCAGAATAAATCACACATGCAAGGCTGCAAAATTAAAAAAAAAAAAGTGATCCTCAACCCACAGAGAGGTAGCCATGTAATATAGGAAAGCATTTTACCATTTCTTGAGGAAAGTACTCATTTTATGAATCACAAATAGAAAGCTGAATCTTCAAATGGCAGTAGACATATTAATTGAAATTTCATTTTTGCTGCTGCTACTCTACAAAGTGAGTTGTTTGAACTTGTCTCAAAAGCTGTCAGGGAGCTTTAGCCTATTCCTGTCTGTGGAGTACTTTCCAAATTTGTCAGTTTCAACTCCTTAACTGTCAAGAAATAGTTTTTTTTAATCCAGTTGTAAACAGTGTTAGCCTAGAGCAAGCAACTGGTGTGTAGCAGAAAACATTAAAAACTTCAAAATCACAGTGAATCTCAAGAGTTGTTACTGCATGTCACAGATTTCAGGTAAAGCATGCTACAAGCACAAAACAACAGTGCATTATGTCACTTACAGGAATCAATAACTTAATAATATACTTCAGATAGATTTTGATTTAATTACTTTTCCTTTAATAGTAAAATTTGAGAGTGAAGAACGGTTTTGTAATTAGAACCAAACATTTCAGTACAAACGTTTGACCTCTTAATCTTCCACAGGATAGATTGAATACTGTGAACCCATGTACCTTGAAAGCATAATATTGTCAAAGACTTGATGACACTACCCATATAATTGATTAGAAAAGGACTTAATATAAAAAAGAAATACAAAAGAAACATTAAGTATATTTTATGATATGCAGAAAAATACTCAGTTTTATTGATAATTTGGTATCTTGAAGTAATTCTCTTGACATCACCACAATCAGTAGCCATTTGACATCCACTACTCGATAAACTCCATTTCTAGTTTTTTCCATGTGTTATGGTCTTCAGCTGCATGCAACCATTTTGCCTCTGTACATTTTCCAGTGGCACATATGCAACTTCCACCTCTTACCTCTTACCTCTTAGTATCCAGCAAAGTACTTCTTTGTTACATCTAAAATTCATCCACCTAGCTACATTATCTTGCCACCTCCCTTGATTTTCATTGCAGACACGTTTACACCTTCCACTTCCAGATATTCTGTGATCTACTTGGATGTTATCCTGTCTCTTCTGGTGCTTCAGAACACAGCTCTCCATTTCTCAGTGAGCAAACCTCAGCTTTTGATTGGCATTGGCTTTAAAAATCGATGTTGCACTGGTGTAAATCACAACTAATATGTTGTGAGGTGAACTTTCTGTTTCAGACACGTCAGAGATATAGTTTCCAAAACTCTATTTAGTTTATCACAAGCATGCTAGGATGTTATTATTCTTCTGTGTATTTCCTTTCCATCTATAAATATGAAAACTCATCCAACAAGTCTGAGATTTAATTGATAACTTGTCCAATTTTCTTTTCATTGTGCTGGAAACACACTGTTTAAAGTCTTAATTGTAATTGATTTTCATACCAACTTTCAAGTTTGCTTTATGAATTTTTTGGATTATTTGTTGAAGTTTATCCTCACTTGGGGCAAACAGTACAGTGTTACTCAGGAAACAAGATGATTCAGATGTGTTCCATTAAACTGTATTCTTTCTTAGTTTATCTAGTTTTAAGGATCTGAAAACTCCCTCTGGGCATAATGAGAATAGATGTTTTATGATATGGAATCTACTGGCGTGGCTTAACTTGAAGCTCTTACTTTCCCACTATCCTAAATTCTCCAGTGTTCTACTGCAGGTTGAATCACTCCTTTGCTTTGCAAGGGTTGTCAGTATGGATTATACTGAAACTAAGAAATTTTTCCACAATTTTGAAACCCCATGTGACGTAATTCAATCAGTCATTTCTGTAATTTTGTTCAAGATTTGCAAATAATCCATTGTGCCATGTCCACTTCTAAAATCAGCTGGTTCTCTCTCTCCTTTTTTTTCTCTTTAAATGATAATTTTAAGCTGACAGGTCTACAGTTTTTTAATCCCTTGAGAAGTAGTGTGAAAAGCATTGTTCCAGTTTTGGAGAATTGTATTACTTTCCAGAAAAATAAGCGATTTTGCAACTTCCTTTTTCTTTTTTGCCCAATATCAACCCATTTCTGTTAAACATCATCATCTCCAGATACCTTTCCTATCTTCATAATTTGAATGCCTTTCAATACATCACCTGGAATTATTTCCACAATATCATTATTTTCATTATTGTCAGTCTGTGTTTCTGATTAGTTCTTGACATCTATAAATATTTAAAGAAGTTATGGAATGATTGTACAGTTTTCTCATGCATGCATGTCATCTTAAATGTTGAAATATGGTGTCTATTATACATATGTATTTGTTATTTCTTTTTTATGCTCATATTGTTTTGAGCTGTTTCTTTTTTATTATATTCATTTTATCTCATCATGATGTCTTCTTCTTCTTCTTCTTCTTCTTCTTCTTCTTCTTCTGCTTTTACGGCCTCATTGGACCACTTCAGTCAATCATTTCTGGTCCTCTTCTTTGGTATTTTCCCCTTCTGAGTGGCCCAGTATCTCTTCATTCGTTCCGATGCTTTTCGTCGTTCCTTATCTGTAAATACCCTTTTCATTGTATGTCGTTTGTCAATTTTTGGTTTAAATCTTATTTCTGTGTCCCTCAACTTCTTTAAATTTGGCGTTTTGTTCTGCAAATCATCCAGAGTTATTTCCAGTTCTTCCATATCCTCTCTTATTTCCTTAAGCCATCCTCCTTGTTGTTTCAAATTCCAGAGTTTCTCAATAATTTTCCTTGATAATCTGGTTTCTGGTGTCCTCAGAATGTGACCACAAAAAGAGATCCTTTTCTTTTGTATAGTATCAGTGATGGGCTCCAGTTCTCTGTATACCACTTCATTTGGAACTATCCGCCATTGCCCAGATTTTTGATATTCCTTATTTATGCATGTTCTAGCAACTCTTCTCTCTACTTTTAAAATTTTGTCAATTCTGTTTTTCTGGGTGACTTTAAAAAGAGTTTCACTTCCGTATGTAACCTCTGGTTGAACCACCGTCTTGTAATGTTTTAATTTTGTTTTAATTGATAGACATTTTTTATTGTACGTAGACCATGTTAGTTTTTGAGCTTTTATCATTTTATTAGTTCTTGCTCACCATACAGGTTTCTCGTCCAATTTATGTGTTATAATTTCACCCAGGTATTTAAATTGTTTCACTATTTTAATTTCCCTATTGTTCACTGTGATGTGATCTATTACAAGTGGATCCGTTACCATTATTTAGTCTTTTCAAATGATATCTGGAGTCCTAATTTTTGTGCTATATTTTGTAAGCTTGTTATTTGTTTCGTGGCTTCCTGAATATTATTAGCTAGTAATGCTAGGTCATCAGCAAATCCCAAGCAATTTAGGTTTATTTTATCTTTCTTAGTTCCAATTTTAATATTCATAGGATTTTCCTTGTACCATTCTCTCATTACATATTCAAGAGCACAATTGAATAGCAATGGTGATAAACAATCTCCCTGTCTCAACCCTGTTTTAATCGTAAATGGTTCAGATATTTCTCCTCTAAATTTTACTTTGGATTTGGTGTTTGTTAAGGTTAACTGTATCATTTTTATTAATTTAGGATGAAGTCCAAAATTCCTTAATATTTTCATCATTGAAGATCTATGGATGCAATCATACGCCTTTTTGAAATCTACAAAAGTTATGACTAGTTGTTTTTGCCTTCTTTTGTAGACATCCATAACTAACTTCAAGGTGGTTATCTGTTCTGGGCAGCTTCTCCAGGATCTAAATCCTCCTTGATATTCTCCCAGTTCCAGTTCTAATTGATCTTTACAGCGGTTGTATAGTATTCTTGACATGATCTTATACGTGCAGTCCAAAAGGGAAATTCCTCTATAGTTGTCTGGATTTGATTTTTCTCCTTTCTTATGTAATGGATGTATTATAGCAGTAGTCCAATTTTCTGGTAATTTTTCTTCATTCCAGATTTTTACTATGCATTGGTGTAATGCTATCTTTACTGGTTCTGCTGCATATTTCCAAAGTTCAGCAAACGTTTGATCTTCTCCACTTGCTTTGTAGTTTTTGAGTTCTTTCAAAGCTCTGTAGACCTCATTAATTGTAGGTGGATTTATATTTTCTGCTGGTGTTTTAATTGGGGTTTCTGTGTTTATCTGAAGAAGTTCTGGGGGATCTTCACAATTTAGTAACTTGTTAAATGTTTCTGCTAGAATTTCTGTATTTTTACTATTGCTATGGGCTAGGTTATTATCTTTATCTTTTAACATTAATGTTGGAGGATCATATCTTTGTAATTGTCTGCCAAATATTTTGTAATAGTCTCTTGAGTTTGTTTTTTCACTATTTGTTTCTATCATTAGAAGTATACCTTTTTGGTACTGACGTTTAACTCTCCTTATTATTTTTTGTGTTGTCTTCCTTTGTTTTGTGAGTTCCAAATATGATTTTTCTGTTTTTTCATTTTGATGCCTTAACCAGGCTTGGTGTCGATCCAACACTGCTTCATCACATTCATCGTTCCACCACTGGTGTTTTTTCCTTGGATTTATAGGGGCAACTTGTTCAGCTATTTGTTTCAATTTGGAAATTATTTCTTCCAGATCATCTGTTATTTTTATATCCCTGGTTTGTGCTTCATAATCCTCATTTTGTATCAGTTTATGAGGGTCATAGGTTCTCTTCTTCTTCTGGTGGAATTTTTTCTTTGCTAATGGGGTTAATTTAATTTTAATTTTTATCATGTAATGGTCTGATCCGGTATCTGTCCCTCTCAGTACTTTCACATTGTAAATTTCCTTGTGGTAATTCTTATCCATGCAGACATGGTCCAGTTGCCACTCTCCTTTTTTCCAGTCTGGATGTTTCCAAGTTTTTAGTTTACTTGGTCTTCTCTTAAAATACGTCGACTTTGAGATCATGTCATGGTTTCTGCAAAATTCCACTAGTCTTATGCCATTTTTGTTTGTTCTTCTTTGTGCTGTCCATTTCCCTATTATGTCTCTATATCTCTTTTCCCTTCCTAACTGGGCATTGAAGTCTCCAATTAAAATTTTGATGTGATTTTTATTAATGTTATTCGTCGTTTGATCTAAGAGCTCCCAAAATTTTTCTACCTCTTCTCTGTGTTCTTTTTTATTATTTTTATCATTTGTCGGGGCATGGGCATTTATTATTGTGTACATTTTATTTGCAGCTTTTAAGAGTTAATGTTGAGAGCCTGGGAGATTGTGCTTTAAAATTATTATGGACTCTATTATTTTCAGACTCACCACGAATCCTGTTCCAAATTGTGGACACTGTTTCATGACTCTTTTCCCTGGTATTCCCTTATAAATCCTATATCCTTGTGATTCTATCGGCTCCTGATCAGTATTTCTCATTTCTTGAAGTCCGGTTATGAGAATCCCCTTGCGATCCATTTCATCCGTCAGAATTTTGAGGTTGCCTGGTTGTATGAGGGAATTTATATTGTGTGTCGCAATGTAGTTTATTTGTCCATCATGATGTCATATAGACATTTATAAAGAGATTTGTTTATTCTTATATGCTATAGAATTCCTGATATTGTTTACTTGAAGTTGTCATCTGATCTTTAATTTTACCTTGTTACATTTGAATTTTTGTGTAATTTTATTTTCATTGTACCTGAAACTTTCTAAGTAAATACTTCTCCTTTTTCATGATCTATTTTATCTCTGTTTTCTAAAATGTTGAACTTCTTTTGTGGTTCTCAGTCTGAAGACTGGTTTGTTGAAATTTTCCAAGCTAGTCTATCCTGTGCAGATCTCTTCATTAGTTTGTAACTATTCCAACCAAAATCCATTTGAACCTGCCTGCAGTTGTCAAGCTTTGATCTTCTCCCGCAATTTTGCCTCAGGATGAACCTTATCAACTAATACCTTCTTTTAACCAAGTTGTGCTACAAATTTCTGTTCTCTTGAATTTGATTCAGTACCTTCTCATTAGTTGTTCTGTCTACTCATTTAATGTTCAGCAGTCTTGTGTAACACCACGTTTCAAAAGCTTCTACTCACATTTTATATGTACTGCTTATCGTCAACGTCTCTCTTCCATATAAAGCTACTCTTAATACTTCTGGGTGGTTACTCCTGGGTATTAGACAACTGTAACTATTTCCAGCTTTTTCACCAGTAGTGTAACTATGCAGCATTTGATTTTGTTGCCTAATCATGCACAACTGCATACATATTATAAATGGGAAAGTTTGTATGCGAGTATGTTTGTTACTCCTTCACGCTCAAATAGCTTGACAGTTTTGCAAGAAATTTGGAATGGAATTAGCTTATACCCTGGAGTAACTCATAGGCTACTTTTAAAAGTGCATAGTTCAAGATATTTAATGATTTAAAAAATATAACATGAAATATGCAATGATAATTACTCTTAGAAAAAGCTATTTCCTGTTTCATTTTTGAACTGTATCATATATGTGAAAATGCTTTTACTCTTTAATATGTCCTTACATAATATAATTCAACATAATGAATGCAATGCTTATACAATCCACCATACTCCCATACAAGCCTACTGCATTTTAGCCTCTGAGCGTCAGTCAGTCAGTCAGTCAGTGATACAGACCTATAGGTACTTGCCTACCATCAGAGTGCCACCATTAAACCATACAATAGAGTTGTATTTCCCCAGGAAATATATTTACTTACTTTCAGTTGCACTGCTGTACAAATATGGCAAGGCCTGTACAACTGGTGAAATGGCCACTGCTCTTCTTCAGGAACCATGTGTCTTCACAGATACTCCTGTGATGTGATCATACCTACATAGGGCTACCTTTATTATTAAGGCATGCAAGCCACCCCAACACAGCAAGAGCCATGGTTCATTGGGAGAGTGGGAGCAGTTGCTTTGTTGTATGATAAAATATTGTATTATGAGTGATAAAATGTAGCAATGTAATCAGTACCATTTTAAGTGCTACTTTGTTCTTTCCAATTTTTATATCTTCATTCCCCCTCATCTCATGCTTGCCAATCTATCTGAGGTTTGTGCTCAAGGACTTATCTGTATGTTTATTTATCTGTTGGTATATGCTTGCCTTCAAAGTCTGTTAATTGTTGTTTCTTGGTATCTCTCTGTCATTTTTTGATTAAACTAAATGCAGGTGCCCCGGCCTTACTTGTAGTTGACTAGCTGGTCCAGTACTGTTATCTTGATGGATTTGTTAATGACATAGTCCCAGTAGTTAGAACTTTGTGCCAGAACTTTTATACAGTTGTAATTCATTCCATGTACTTCTGATAGAAGCGATGTGTTACTACAGTTTGGTTACAGTAGTCAAGTATGCTGCTGGTATTCCTAGCAGTGATCTTCAATCTCTGTATCCATCATGTCACATTGGTGAGGAGATTTGATAGATGCCAGGCTGTCCAAAGTTGTCATTATCACTACTAAATAGTTCCAATGTTTTAGCAGGTGAGAAGGAAACAATATTTATATGATAGTTTTCAAAAACGTTTCTCTAACTCTTTGTTGAAGGCATTTAACTTTCATGTTAGTGCATAAACCTGGATATTTCTTCTCTGATCCTCTACAGTAAAACATATGAGGCCAATTCAAACGACAAAAGTTCCATAAAATTTCGAAAAGTCGTGTGATGGGGTTGTATGTGGCAGTAGTGTTTCTTAAGGCTCAGAAAGTGCTGACAGGTGATAGAGATACATCACCATCAATGGTCAACCTGTCTGGGCACAAGTCAACTCAAGGGCTTCCTTTTCTGTAATGTTGATTGCTTGCCTCATCTGCTAAAGAAGACTATCTTCCATGAGACAAAAATGATTGTGCTGAAAGTTGCAGATGGGAAATGCATCCAGTCACCAGGAACATGTTGTTGTTCTTATAGTCTTTAGTCCGAAGACTGGTTTGATGCAGCTCTCCATACTACTTTATTCTGTGTAAAGCCTCTTCATCTCTGAGTAATTACTGCAACATTCATCCATCTGAATCTGCTTGCTGTAATAATCTTTTCATCTCCCTCTATGATTTTTACCCTGCACTCTTTCCTCCAGCACTAAATTGGTGATTCTTTGCTGTCTCAGAGTGTGTCCTACTAACTGATCCTTTCTTCTAGTCAGTTGTGCCAATTTCTTTGCTCTCCATTTCTACTCAGTACCTCCTCATTAGTTTACATGACCTATCTACCTAATCTTCAGAATTCTTCTGTACCACCACATTTTAAAAGCTTCTATTCTCTCCTTGTGTAAACTTTTTATTGGCCATGTTTCACTTCCATACATGGCTACAATTCATACTAATACTTTCTAAAAAGACTTTCTGACACTTAAATCTATTCTCAAAGTTAACAAATTTCTCTTTTTCAGAAATGCCTTTCTTGTCTTGCCAGTCTACATTTTATATCCTCTCTACTTCAGCCACTCTAAGATTTTTCTCTTGCATCCTTTACTGCCTGCTCAATGTACAGATTGAATAACATAGAGGATGGGGCTGCAACCCTGTCTTGCTCCCTTCTCAACCACTGCTTTCCTTTCATGCCTCTCAACTCTTACAGCTGCCATCTGCTTTCTGTACAAGTTGTAAATACACTTTAGAGTCCTGTATTTTACCCCTGCTACCGTCAAAATTTCAAAGAGAATTTTCAGTCAACATTGTCAAAAGTTTTCTCTAAGTCTGCAAATGCAGTGAACATAAGTTTGCCTTTCTTTAACCTATGTCCTATGAGAAGACACAAGGTCAGTATTGCCTTGGGTGCTTCTACTGTTCTCCAGAATCCAAACTGGTCTTTGCTGAGGTTGGCTTCTACCAGTTTTTCCATTCTTCTATAAAGAATTTGTGTTAGTATTTTGTAACTATGACTTATTAGACTAAGAGTTCGATGATATTCACACCTGTCAGCACCTGCCTTCTTTGGTATTGGAATTATTATATTATTCTTGAAATCTTAGTCTCATACATTGTGCTTAACAGATGGAAGAGTCTTGTCATGGTTGGCTCTCCCTAGGCTGTCAGTAATTCTGACGGTATGTTGTCTACTCCCAGAGCCTTGTTTCAAATTAGGTCTTTCAATGTTCTGTCAATTTTTTCTTGCAATATAATATCTCCCATCTCATCTTCATCTGCGTCCTCTTCCATTTCTGTAATATTGCCCTCAAGTACATCTCCGTTCTATAGGTCCTCTACATACTCCGTCCACCTTTCAGCTTTCCCTTCTTTGCTTAAAACTGGTTTTCCATCTGAGCTTTTGATGTTAGTACAGCTATGAATGTGTATCACAAGAATAAGTATTGTAATGGTTATGGTAAGATATCTACTAGAGAACTCACGTGATTTGAGTCCTATCTTAAGTTATCTGTGAAATCAAACAATTGCTGATATTTGTGTAATCAGTCTCTTATCAATGGAATGTTTCCAGACTGGCTAAAATGTGCTGAAGTTAAGCCTCTTTACAAGAAGGGGGATGAAAAGACACTGTCAAACTATTGACCAATTTCACGTTTGTCAGCTTTTTTAAAAATATTTGAAAAGGTCATGTTCAACCGTCGTCTTAAGCATCTAACTGCAAATAATATATTGTCAAAGTCACAGTTTGGGTCCCTTAAGGGTTCCGATACAGTGAGAATGTATTTAATTAATTAATAACAAAAGAGAGGCTACTGACATTTTCTGTGACCCAACAAAAGCCTTTGATCATGTGAATCACACCATTCTCTTAAGTAATTTAGAATATTATGGTGGCAGTGGCAGTGCTGCGAAATGCTTCAAGTCTTACTAATAGGAAACAAATGGTGACATTTAGAATTACCTGAGGAGTAAGCAGTCTGTCTTCATCTGATTGGGAATTAACTGCATGTGGTGTCCTTCAAGGTTCCATCTAGGGTCTGTTGCTTTTTCTTGTGTGCATTAATGACCTCTCTTCTGTTACATTGCCAGATGCTAAGTTAGTTTTGCTTGTAGATGATACAAACATTGCCATAAATAGCACATCAAGTACAGATTTAGAAATGGGTGCTAATTTTCACTGACAATAATAAATGGTTTAAGGCTAATTTGCTCTCATTAAACTTTAAAAAGACCCACTTTATGCAGTTCAGGTCCTGTAAGAGATTTCCTTCCAACGTGTGTATCAAATGAAAAGACACAGATCGAAGAGGATAACAATGTAAAATTTCTGGGATTACAACTAAATAATAAATTCAAGTGGGAAGGGCATACCACAGAATTACTGAACATCCTAAACAAGTCTGTGTTTGCAATGCAGATGATGTCATATGGAGACATAAATATGAAGAACTTACCTACTTTGCTTACTTTCATTCGGTTATGTCACATGAAATCATATTCTGGGGTAACTCGTCAAACTGAGCAAAAGTTTTTTGAGTGTGAAAGGGTGTAATAAGACTCATTTGTGGTGTAAATTAAAGACCATCATGTAGAAATCTGCTCAGAGAACAGGGTATTCTAACCACTACTTTTCTTTATATTTGTTCCTTAATTAAATTAGTTGCAAATATGTCTCTATTTCCAATTAATAGCTCAATACAGAGTACAACTATTAGGGATAAGAACAATCTACATAAAGACCTAAAACACTTAACCTTTTTCAAAAAAGGGGTTCAGTATTCAGAAACATAGATTTTCATCAAATTGCCAGCAACCATTAAAAACTGGGTTTCAGATAAAGTACAGTTTCAACAGAGTTTGAAAGACTTTTTTTATAGGCAACTCCTTCTACTCTATAGATGAATATCTCAACAGGGACTGTTAGACCAACTTAAGTAAAAATTTCTGTTAGAATTCTTTTTTGCCAGAAGTTGATCACAACAGTCAAGACTAGGTATTTTTGCGTATGATAAATTTGTTTAAAGTGTGTAACTGTGTTTCATTCTGATAGTGTATTAATTATGTACATATAAGCAGTTCCAGTTTACTCTAACATAGTTGCATATTTTGACAATCTACCGACAAATGATCAGGAAAGAAAGTATTATATTCAAATGTTCAATGTTTTTTAATACCTTCTGAAATGTTCCACACCCACAAGAATCATCTCATTTTTGGGTCTATGGAATGAAAACTGAATTTAATCGAATCTACTATCAATGACAGAATGCATCCTCCCAAATTTGTTGATTTAACATTTTGTAGTAATAATGCTATTCTGGGGTGTGATCTGTCAAAGGCATTATTTGCTATCAGAGACTGTGGAATATCAGAGCTCCAGATTGATGAAGCTATTCCCAACAAGCACACATAACAATGACTGCTGTGGGCACTTGCTTGCTGCTGGAGATGATGTTATCCTGCCATCATAAACGAGTTCCAATTATAAGTCAAGCTGCTCAATTAAACTGTGAAGCTTTTGTCTATTGCAAAAACGTAGTCAGCTTACAAAAGAAATATATACGTCAGCAATGACCATAAGCATTATAGAGGGTCAAAGAGAACTTTGGATCACTAATTGTCATGAGCAGTGACAACTCATCCTTAAAGGGACAGCTGAACCAGTCCAGGAAGGGCAGCTTAAGCTATGAATGAAAAATTGTGCCCTGCTACCACTACAGATTATGCTGGGGAGAAAGGCACTGTTGAAACACATGTAGGATGTGGCCTGAGCAAGGTACTACGAGGTGCATTCAAGTTCTAAGGCCTCCGATTTTTTTTCTAATTAACTACTCACCCGAAATCAATGAAACTGGCATTACTTCTCGACGTAACCGCCCTGCAGACGTACACATTTTTCACAACGCTGACGCCATGATTCCATGGCAGCGGCAGAGGCTTCTTTAGGAGTCTGCTTTGACCACTGGAAAATCGCTGAGGCAATAGCAGCACGGCTGGTGAATGTGCGGCCACGGAGAGTGTCTTTCATTGTTGGAAAAAGCCAAACGTCACTAGGAGCCAGGTCAGGTGAGTAGGGAGCATGAGGAATCACTTCAAAGTTGTTATCACGAAGAAACTGTTGCGTAACGTTAGCTCGATGTGCGGGTGCGTTGTCTTGGTGAAACAGCACACGCGCAGCCCTTCCTGGACATTTTTGTTGCAGTGCAGGAAGGAATTTGTTCTTCAAAACATTTTCGTAGGATGCACCTGTTAACCTGTTACCGTAGTGCCCTTTGGAACGCAATGGGTAAGGATTACGCCCTCGCTGTCCCAGAACATGGACACCATCATTTTTTCAGCAGTGGAAGTTACCCGAAATTTTTTTGGTGGCGGTGAATCTGTGTGCTTCCATTGAGCTGACTGGCGCTTTATTTCTGGATTGAAAAATGGCATCCACGTCTCATCCATTGTCACAACCGACGAAAAGAAAGTCCCATTCATGCTGTCGTTGCGCGGCAAGATTTCTTGGCAACATGCCACACGGCCAGCCATGTGGTCGTCCGTCAGCATTCGTGGCACCCACCTGGATGACACTTTTCCCGTTTTCAGGTCGTCATGCAGGAATGTGTGCACAGAACCCACAGAAATGCTAACTCTGGAGGCGATCTGTTCAACAGTCATTCGGCGATCCCCCAAAACAATTCTCTCCACTTTCTCGATCATGTCGTCAGACCGGCTTGTGCGAGCCCGAGGTTGTTTCGGTTTGTTGTCACACAATGTTCTGCCTTCATTAAACTGTCGCACCCACGAACGCACTTTTGACACATCCATAACTCCATCACCACATGTCTCCTGCACCTGTCAATGAATTTCAATTGGTTTCACACCACGCAAATTCAGAAAACGAATGATTGCACGCTGTTCAAGTAAGGAAAACGTCGCCATTTTAAGTATTTAAAACAGTTCTCATTCTCGCCGCTGGCAGTAAAATTCCATCTGCCGTACAGTGCTGCCATCTCTGGGACATATTGACAATGAACGTGGCCTCATTTTAAAAAAATGCGCATGTTTCTATCTCTTTCCAGACCGGAGAAAAAAATCAGAGGCCTTAGAACTTGAATGCACCTCGTACATCGGTGGCTGTTAGCCATTCTGGGCGATTGTTTAGATGATTCAGATCCTGAGTGGAGAAAAAGCAGACCTGTCACCAGTAGAAAGACGGATAGTCTGAGAGGTAGTGGAGATGCTGCAAGATGACATCATTGACTTTGACAGAGTCCTTGGTCTTCTCCTGCAGTTCTTGGGTTAAAGAAGGATGGCATGTCACATTTCAGTGACTGAACAAAATCACAAAAAAGATGTCTACCTGTTGCTGTGCATTGATGACACCCTAGACTGTCTGACAGGAGCAAAGTATTTTTCAACCCAGGCAGGCTACTGACAAGTCAAGCCTGACAGGGAAAGACTGCCTCAGAACATCTGACAGCCTGTGACATTCAAAATTATGCCATTTTGACTGTGTAATGCTCCAACCAATTTCGAACATATGATGGACAACTGTTTCAACACCTTAAATGGACATTGTCACTTTTTTAAAAACATTTGAAGAACATCTAAGTTGCCTAACATCCATTTGAAATGCATACAGACTGCAGGTCTCCATCTGAATCTGAAAAAGTCCTTCTTTGCCATCCATGAAATAAAAATATGGGAGCTTCTTGTGTATGGCAATGGCATCTGTTCTGATCCCGGGAAATAAGAGCAGTCAGATTTTCCAACTGCTCAGCACATTCATGATAGAAGTTTTTTCAAAATGTGTTTGAACTACCAGCAACCCATAATTGACTTTTGTACCATGTCCCTCCTTTATACGAACTGCTTTAGTGAGACACCAACTTTTCATGGAATGAAGTGCATGTAAGGTCTTTCTGTACTAACATCTTCTACAGTCCTAGCATAGCATTGCAAGAAAGTGGAGACAGAACTTCACATCAATGCTGGTGGTTGTCGAATAAGTGCAGTACTAATGGAAATTCAGCAATGTGCTGAAAAGGTGCTTATGCTTCCAGCCCACTCTCCAAATCTAAGATGAACTGCTCTACAACCAAGAGAAAGATTGCCTTGTGGTTGCTTGGGCCATCAATAAGTTTTGGCCATATTTATTTGGCACACCATTCACCATTGCGATAGGCCACCATTCGCTATGCTGGATAATCAGCCTGCAGGATCCATCAGGTTGACTGGCAAGATGTGCACTGAGGCTACAGGAATATGATGTCATAGTGGTATACAAAAGTGGATGCGAACACTAGGATACCAGTTGCCTTTCAAGAAATCCCTTGATGGAACACAGGAGAATGGATGTGAATTCCTAATCATTGCTGCCCTAAAGGACATTACTGCTAAAAAAGAGGAAAGACCCAGCAATGCTGAAAACCAAGAATCCTTGAAACAGGGGGAACCAACCAAAGGAGAATTCCCATTAATAAAAAGAACATTATGGAAAAGGAACTATAATTCAGTGGGGCAGAAATGGACCTCGTCATCCCAGCTCGTGTACAGCCAGGTATCCTGAAGTATTTCTACAACACTCCTACATCTGGTCACCTGGGATTCATGATGACTTGATAGAATCAGACACAGGTATCACTGGCTAGATCTCTACCGATATGTTGGACTCTATGTGAGCTACTTTAAGGAAGGCCAGCGATGGAAGCTTGTGCCCGAATTACCTTTGTGTGCCAACGACAGAAGCATGTTCCCGTTACCTTTACAGAAGCTGGTAATTATTCTGTCTGCAGTAGTGCCATTCCACTTAATTGCAATTGATATTTTGGGGAGGTTCTTGAAGTTGAGAAATGGAAATTGATGAATAATAGTCTGTTACAGAAATTACACAATTTCTTATAGAAGACATAAATTTTAAACACGGAGAGCCCTGTGTGATGATCTCTGATCGATGAAAACTTTTCCACTCAAGACTGGCACCAGAGGTAATTTCATATTGTGACATCACCCACAGGGTGACAACTGCCAACCACCCACAGACGAATGACCTCACAAAACACTTAAGACATTGGCAGATATGCTCTTGGTGTACAGTGATGTTTAACAAAGAAATTGGGACATTATACTGCCATTAGTGACATTTGCATACAACACAGTGAAGCAAGGCACTACAGATATGAAAGTTCTTGGCAGATTAAAACTGTGTGCCAGACTGAGACTTGGAACTTAGGATCTTTGCCTTTTGTGGGAAACAGCTCTGTCAACTGAAACATAACTCACTACCCATCCTTTCAGCTTTATTTCCACTATTACCTTATGTCCTACCTTCCAAACTTCACAGAAGTTCTCCTGCGAAAACTTGCAAAACTAGCATTCCTTAAAAAAAGGATATTGCACACACACAGCTTAGCCACATTCTGGGGGATGTTTCCAGAGTCAAAATTTCATACTGCAGCAGTGTGCCCTGACATGAAACGTCCAGTGCTAGTCTTGCAAGATTCACAGGAGCCCTTCTGTGAAGTCTGGAAGGCAGGAGATGATATACTGGGAGAAGTAAAGCTTGAGGACAAGTCATGAGCTCTGCTTGTGTATCTCTGTTAATAGAACACTTGCCCTTGAGAGGCAGAGGTCCTGAGATAGTGTCTTAGTCTGGCACACAGTTTTAATTTGCCAGGAAGTTTCATATCAGTGCACAAGCCACTTCAGAGTGAAAATTGCATTCAAGATATTACAGGCTTCGTGCCATTCTTTCTGCTATAAGACTGCAAGCTGAAACAACAGTGGATACCCTGTTCCACTTTCAACCTGATTTCATGGAAATTTCATGGAGTGTACATAGAATATTGGTGTTCTCAAGATGACAAAGATGCTTGTGTTCCATTTTGTTTTCGTCAACAATTGCTCCCTTGGGTGGTGATATACACTTTGTCAGAAAGCTTTCCACTCTGGACATTGTAACATAACTTTTCTGTCATACTTCATGCATTGCTGTTAATACTTGCCTCATCAGTGAGCATTTCTTTTTTGCCTGTAACAGGCATTTTAAATTAAACAAAGGAATATCCAGTCTGGCTCCAGTTGCCAGAGCCTGTGGCCAAGTGTGTGTATTTGTGTGTGTGTGTGTGTGTGTGTGTGTGTGTGTGTGTGTGTGTTTGTGTTTTTTGACAAAGGCCTTGTTGGCCAAAAGCTAACTTTCTGACAGTCTTTTTGTCTTGCATTTCTGCAACTCAGTAGCTCCACTACACAATGAGTAGCAACTATCCTTTTCATGATACTGAGGCATTTTATATTATGTCATGTTTGTGTGACATTACTAAAAGAGAGATTTTGTGATTCTTGAGAACTCAGATATTAAATCAGATAGGAGCTTATTGGATTTAAGTGGTGATTTTCTGCCAGAGATAACTTGGCAAAAAAGATAGAAACGTTACAGTTAGTTGATGACTCCTTATATCAGTTCTTTCCACAACAGTATCAGTGATCAGGTAGCACAACAGTGAAGGTATTAGCTAGAGATGGAGCAGAAGTGAGTGTTGCTAACATGCTATTGCCTGGAATAAGGGCTACTTTGAATGTCCTGAATGAGAGAGGAGGATCCACTGTGTACACCTGTCACTGAGTGGAGGATGCCATCAAAAATGCCTCCCATCTTTCTGATGAATCAATTCTCTGTATCATATAAAACAAAAAGTCAGATTCTCAGAATGAAATAAAAAACACTACGTGGACCTTGTCAGTGGAGAAATTGAAGGCAATGATTGGTATCATGTATGCCTGAGGTGCTATTTGTGATAAACTGACAAAAAACAGATTCCATGTACTTATCAGATTCATGTACTTTGATGAGAAGTCCTCTCAAACTTAATGCATTCCTGCTAACACATTCTCTCATATTTCAGAAATATGAAACAAGTCCATGCAAAACTGTCTCCACTGTCACTGCCTGGATGAAAATATTACAGTTGATGATCAGTTACTTCCAAGCAAAGAAAGGTGCAGTTGTATCCAATTTATTCCAAACAAAACTGACAAATATGGACTCAAATTTCAGGTAACTGCAGGGTGGCATTTAAGTACATTTGTAAAGCCTTCCCGTAACTTGGAAAGGAAAGAGTCCAACCAGACAACCACCCATTGGGAGAGAGGATTGTTCCTTGTTCAAACAAATTTCGCGCTTGCAGCCAGTCGTCGTTCAATACTTCGCACGATATTTCAACTGGGCACCTGCCAGTCATCTTCAGGTGAGCCGTCGAAGACTGGCGAAAACGTCGTCCGTTCCTCAATATATAGCGTACTGTAACTATTCTGCGCATGCGTCGAAAACTTGATAGTTGAACCACACTGCCCGCTGGCAGCGCCCTCACTGGTGGAATAGCAGAACTCAGTCGCCCTCTGCGTTGCTGTTTGCCACGATGGTCGATGCAATCTGTCGTCTTCGATTTGAGCAAATTGTGGAGATGATGGGATTCCATGCACTGTCCAGCTGGTAGCCGCTGTCACGGTTTAACAGATTTTCCGCCAGTCATATTTCTATG
Organism: Schistocerca piceifrons; assembly: GCF_021461385.2. Classification (NCBI taxonomy): domain Eukaryota; kingdom Metazoa; phylum Arthropoda; class Insecta; order Orthoptera; family Acrididae; genus Schistocerca; species Schistocerca piceifrons. Next base: position 140,501,435 of record NC_060145.1, on the reverse strand, counting down.
GATTCTTTAATAATGGAGTCCCAGAAAGACGTTGCTGTGGACAAAATCATTGTTTTCTCATACTCCATTGAATGTCCAGTAGAAATACAATGTTCAGCAATAGCGGACTTGCTTGGCTGCAAAAGGCGGGTGTAACGTTGATGTTCAGTGCAGCGTTCTTTCACGGTGTGTGTGGTTTGACCTATGTAAGCCATACCACATTGGCACGGTATCTTGTAAATTCTGGCCTTTCGTAGTAACAGATTGCCCTTAACTGATCCCACAAGGTCCGCAATCTTCGATGGTGGGTGGAAAACCACTTTTACCTGAAATTTTCGGAAGATTCTTGCTATTTTAAACAAAGTGTTGCCAACGAAAGGAAGAAAAGCTAAAGATTGTTCCGGCATGTTCTCGTCTTTATTCACTTCCTGCTTCTTAGTTTTAACTGTTAGTGCCCTGTTAATCTGCCGGATGGAATACCCATTTTCGCTGAATCTGTCTTTAGATGGGCGAGTTCTTGAGGTAAGCTATCTAGATATGAGACAGTATGAGCTCTATGAACAAGTGTTTTAAGCAAATTCATGGTTTGCGATGGGTGATGGCAACTCGATGCTTGCAGGTACAAATCAGTATGAGTGGGTTTCCGGTAAACTGAATGCCCTAGAGAACCATCAATGATTTTGACAATGATTATGTCCACAGCAACGTCTTTCTGGGACTCCATTATTAAAGAATCCGTAGAAATACGACTGGTGGAAAATCTGTTAAACCGTGACAGCGGCTACCAGCTGGACAGTGCATGGAATCCCATCATCTCCACGATTTGCTCAAATCGAAGACGACAGATTGCGTCAACCGCCGTGGCAAACAGCAACGCAGAGGGCGACAGAGTTCCGCTATTCCACCAGCGAGGGCGCTGCCGGCGGGCAGTATGGCTCAACTATCAAGTTTTCGACGCATGCGCAGAATAGTTACAGTATGCTATATATTGCAGAACGGACGACGTTTTCGCCAGTCTTCGACGGCTCACCTGAAGATGACTGGCAGGTGCCCAGTTGAAATATCGTGCAAAGTATTGAACGACGACCGGCTGCAAGCCCGAAATTTGTTTGAACAGTCAATTCGCCGGGAAAATTTTAAAATTCACAGTATTGTCCCTTGCCTTATGGAGCCAAGGAAGGAGTGTGATGACAGATAACTTCTTCCCATCCCTTCAGCTTTCCAAGAAACTTCAACAGTAGTAAATGTTGCTAGCAGAAACAGTCATGAGATTTGCTGAAAATTCTCCAAGAACAATAATTCTGACTTACATTCCATCATCATCTTGAAGAAGGCAAATAAGGCTGCTTGCACCCTAACAATGTGCAAAGGCATAAAAATAAAAACATCTAAGTTCTGAGCATAATATATCCTGAAGTAGCAGTGAATGAAGAAGGAAAGAAGAATCCAGGAACAATGCTGTGAAGTATGATGAAGACATCGTTGATTGAATGATTTGTAATTATGCAACTAAAGTTGCTTTCATGTCTTTTACAGTATCCTAGACATGGCAGCAATAAATGTGTAGATAATTTAGAAACAAATAATCTGAAAGGAAGATTTTCATTCTTCACCTGGTAAATGAATTCACAAATGTTAAACAACAAAATATGTAAAGGAAACAAGACCAATAACATCTGTGACAATACAAAAAAGCCATCTCCAGAAAACTTATATGAAAAGTACCAATGCTCAAAGTTTAATGTCAGTGTTTCGAAGTAAACTAATGAAGCAAATGAAATGTTAGGCTTTAAAAATAGGTCCCATTTTTGGATAGATGAATGGAAAAAATATAGGTTTAACTTTAATTGTGTTGTGGATTTTTAATGCATATTTCATTAGGGGTCATATAACCTCATCCCGCTGTTCTTGGTGTATCACATTTTTCACTGTTCTAATGTTGAATGGTTGTAGAATTTTAGTCACTTATGGATACAGAGATTTTAGTACTATATTGGATATCAGTATTACATGCAGTCCAGTGTATATTTCATCATATAGTATCTCAGATGGGTACAAATGTCCATCTGCAAAGAGGCTCAGCAAGTATATTGCTTGTTGCTTTTGAAGAAAGGCTTTACCACTATACTCTTCCACTGACTTCATTCATTCAAATGTTCCTGTGTAGTATCATGCATTGACATTGTCAATAACTGTACATTTGGCAATGTTTGGTACTGAATGTGGGTGTTTGTTACGCCGTGCCGACAACTGTTAACTTTGATATCAAGCTGCCTGAAAAAAGGATCAGTGAAGATTTCTTAGTTGTGAAGTTTTATACTGCTTGAATGAAGGTATAAGATACTGATAGAGTTTACACAGCTGTTACCACAGAGTGCCAATTATTGTAAATATACTGTTTTGAAACCCAGTTGTTGGCACCCCACCATTTGTGACAGATGTGGTTGTCAAATTTTTATTTTTACAGTTTACATACCAAAGTCTTTACTGATGTGCCCTTAATTTTAATGAAATAGATTTAAAGAAGACTACAAGTGAGAGCAAAAGTTATGAATTAAATAGCTTAAGCCTTATCTTTAGAAACAGCCATATTAAGTAGAAGGTGGTTGTAGTGCGAGGTATCAAGCAGGCATGACAATAAACAGCGTGCTCATAGTGGGCAGCTTGACAACCACAAGAAGAATCGTACAGCAGCTATTCCATACGTGGCTCAAATGTGTCTCTGATGTTCATCAAACACTTATTACGTGGAAGACTGTAGCCAAGGTGCCAATGACTGTGTGAGTGCCAGCCACTATGTACTTTATCCTACTAATGTTCCTTTATTATTACAACTGTTTCTGCCAACTATACTAAACACACTCATGTATTTAGTAACGACTTTGGTAAATAAATATATAACTGCTACTGAAATTTGTGGACTAGATTTGGTAATGATTCTTTGATACATTCACATTTTCTGTTTTCATTATATCCTAAATCCTGCTTTTATTCAGGTTATTTTAATGATACCATTGTTTCCTATGTCATTTTCTTAGAGAACATTGGAATTGCACCTATAATCTCTCTTTTGATATGCACTGGTGCATGTGAGAGAGAGAGAGAGAGAGAGAGAGAGAGAGAGAGAGAGAGAGACGTGCACTTGTGCATGTGTGTGCGTCTGAATGTGTCTACAGGCTTCCCCCCCCCCCCCCCCCCCCTTTTCACACACAGACACTTACGTAATTGCCCCTGTTTTTCCTCCTCCTCCCACCTCTCCTTCCTCTTTCTCTATCACCACACCCCTCTTTTACCTCCTCCTCCTCCTCCTCTTTCTCTTTCACCGCACCCTCTTGTGCACCTATGCTGTAAGCCTTAGCTAATTTTCTTATATGGCTCACTGTACTGTCATTAACATGACACTATTTGAAGCTATGTGATTTTTCTCATCTTTTTAGTTATGAGAATTTGAAACTTAAACCTATCTGTCAAATATTATCTCTGACAATATTCCTACTTTGAATCAGCTGAGAATAAACCATTTTATTTTTTTTATGAGTGTTATTGTACTCTTGCTGGAAGGTGTACTGAATTGATCTTTTATGGCAAATATAATTGCCAGATTTCTTTTTGGATGGAATTAGTAACACACTTAATTGACAATCATAAGGCTTTAATTTGCCACCAACTCCCCTCCATTTCTTTCAAACTTAGGACACACAAATTTTGATGAAAAAGTGTTAAATATCTTTGTTTGCAAATACTTTGAATGTATTAAAGACATGTCTCTAAAGTGATGCTGGAAGGAACTCAAGATCTATTTCACTGTTACATGCTGTGTTTCATTTTTGATACTGGATTTGAGTATTGAAGAGCCAAGTGCCTACACTTTAACTCAAATTTGAAGTTTGTATGTACCTATCCAATAAACATTTCATTATAGAAACCTTTTGAAGTGCAAGGCTTATTGTGACAAGTATGGCAAAAAATTCTGAAACTTAGTGCACCAGTATTGGAGCAGTACACAATTAATTAGTTTTCTCTGGCATCCCATTTCTTTCCTTGCATATGAAGTTCCAAAGAAAAGAGTTCTGTTTCTAAAGGTGTTTGTTGATGTATGATTTCTCATAGTTCATTGCTTTGGTAATGAAATGCATTTTGTATGTATCTGCTGCAGGCGACCTATAGTATCTGTCTTTTAACATATTAGCATGTTTTTCAGATTCAATGTTTCATCAGGACTTTTACGCACTTGGTAGTTTAACGATTTCTGTAGCTTAAAATGAAATTCTATATTATTTTTAATTACTGTCACTTTGAATCACATCTATTTGAAATACATTTAAATATTCCTTTTCTTTATTCAGGTACAAATTCTGCAAGCAGTTTACAAAAGCACTCTACAAACCTAGCCGCATGGATGGCACACTGTTGAGGACAAAGTACCTGTATGATCTTGAGAATGTTTCAGCCGTATTTGAAAGGTAAAATTATAAACTAGGAAGCAAGTAGAAGAAGGGTAGCCATTTCAACAATTTCTCGTGATAGTTTAAAATTTATACATATTAAAAGTAAATGGTACACCATGAAAGCTGTTAAAAATTCATGTTATTAGGCTTTTTTACGTTTATTGTGATGGTGTAATTTAGATGGTGAGAGAATAATATTCGGCTCATTTTACAGACTACTGCATGGGATTTTAGGGCTCAGGTCAGTTGAGCAAAGTCATATGAGTTTAGGCAACTGTACTGCTTTTCTACTGCTACACGGCGAGCATGATGAATACTAATAACATAAAGTTTGTGTGTCAAGCAACTGGCGAAACTCATAATTTTAGCTGATTATCTATTAGGTGTCTTGGATTTCTGAGAGTATTTCCCTCTTGTGTACAGTGAAATAAATTCAAAATAGTCTTCCATTGTAATCTTCACTGACCACATAGCTTTGTGGAAGTTTAAGTTGTCATCTGTTTCTCTTCCATCAAATTCTTATTTGGTGTTAATTTCATAATAAAATTTCTCAAAGTGTATTGATGATCTTGAAAGATGGGAGAATACAGTGAAATATAATCCTTTTGTTTATTGGTGTGTTCTTTACCGAAGCATTTGTACAACTGTATCACAACTGTATCCAAAACTCTCGATGTTTTTCAGAAAGAAGTGTAACCCCAGTGCCCACTGTTGAGTTATGTAGTTTCTGAGCATCTCTTTGTTTATTTTGGAACACTGCAAAGAAATGACACTCTACAGAAGTGTCAGCCAGATCATACAGTTTACAATTTACCCTACTTTATGAAATTAAAAAAAAAAAGTTGTTCACTTTCATGTTTCTTCTATTTGTGGACGTGTGTTGACTTTCGTTCGTATCATCATTTTGGGCTTTCCTTATTTTTTTTCTTTGTTTCCATTTTTAAGTTTTTAAAATAATATATTCACAATAAATGTAATCTAAGAAAGAGGCTACTTCTGTGGTGCACTGTTTGTAAAACCTACTCTGAATTCCAATTGGGGGTCTTGCTATATTTATGTTTCAAAGGTACAATCAGTTTTTAATTTGTGTACCACCCATTTGAAATATTTCTTTGTAAATGAAGTATTCAATGTAAGATTTGAGCTTTCATTTTTTTATGGCAGACTGTAAAGAGAAAATGATGGTTACAGTTTGATGTTATCTCATTTTAAAGATGACTGGAGATTGATCACTAGCTCATAATGAGAAATCTTGTATGTGACATTTGAATTGCTGATAACACCACAGGGTAGAAGTAAGGCGTACTATCTCTACATTGCTCCTCAACCAATGATACTCAGTGTGTGGTTTGTGACTTCCATTCTTTGCATGCAAAGGAAAACTCTACATACAGTCCACTGCAGGTACTTGTAAATGAGTTCTGGGGAAATATAAGCTCAGATTAAAATCCTACTGGTTTCGGATTGTGACATTATAGATAATTAGATGCTTGCAAAGGAATCACATGAATTGAAATTGAAATTGCAACTATGCAAATAAGATATTCCATTTATCATGAGACTTACACAAGAATCTGGTGTATAGCTGTAATACATGGCTGATGATATGTGACCTTATATTGTATTTCTGTTTCAGCCACGAGTCATTTCGTGTCAGTTACAGTTATCAGAAATAAACAGAATTTCTTTAAAAAAAAGCACTTACTTGATATTAATAATGATCAGACTGCACATAGTGTTTGTTACCAGTGTGAAAATTTGAAGAGAGTAATATGAAGTAAAATTATGATGTTTGACAATAACTCTGTGTTTTATTGAGTGTGATTAATTGAGAAAGTGATCTTAAATAACAGTTGTATATTTGTTTTCTCCTCATTTAGATTAGAGTTGCGTGTCATCAAGGGTTTTGGTGGACAGAGGGGACTGGTTTACAGACTGGATGATGAAGAAGACCGATTTTATAGGCCAGGAGGGCTTCTTTTTTATAGAGGGACCAAAGGTATGCCATTTGCTTGAGAACTGGCCTTCAATGTCTATTATTTGGTTGAGTTTTACTCTGCTTTTCATTACAAAATCCAGTAAAAACATATTTTTATTCCTTTTTGTTTGCTAACACTTGAGTATTTCTTCTTCTTCTTCTTCTTCTTCTTCCCTGAACCCTTATCTGACTTCAGTTTTTTTCTATTCTGTACACTTTTGTCATGATGTGACTTCATTATAATCTAGGAGATTAATAGAATACCTGTTATTGGAATGAGAACTAATTTAATTTTTCAATATGAACAAAGGTTTTATTACAGCATAAAAATGTAAACATGTCTTTATTACATAGGAATTGTGTGTCCATTGCATTGAATTTCTTGTATCTCTTTTCCTTAAAGCAACTGATATAGATGTTCTCTGATTGCCTATTGTAGCTCAGGAAGTGACCAACAGTAGTCGCCCGTCATTCCAGTACTACTGATACTGTCTTTACCACCACTTTAGTGTCTTGATGCAAGTGTGTAGGTACCTTTTTTTCCTGACACCATAATAGAAACAAGATGGCTATTCATAAAGTGAATTTTGAGACTCATCAAAGTGCCAAGAATCACAAACTTTTCCAGCATGTTGACTATAATAGGAATATAATGTAAGTCCTTGTTCTCGCCCAAGGACTTAGTAACAACATCCTCGAAAAACACTCAAGCCTCACTCTCCTCGACAGCCATTTTTAATTTAAAATTGGAGTTGAACATCATTTTTCAAAGGTAATGTTCAACGAACATGCATTCTTTTAGTTTCGCTTCTGATAGATGCTACTTATATTGTTCTCTATCTGTTGCTAAGTTTTGCAAGTTTTACACAGACTGTTTTGTTCCCCTAAGTTCATGCTCAGAGGTGGTAATAGAACTGTTTTCAGGTCTACAATATTCTTGCGCAAAACATCCCTTGCACTGCTACCCCATATATTCATTATATTATTATTTGAAATGGTATTTAAAATATATAATTAAAATTTCTAAAATATTGAGTTTTAACTCTAAAATTTGAAGGAGAATTTGAACATATATCTTCTTTCAATTTTATTTGTGATAGGTGTGGAAACTTCTTGCACCATCTGTGGGCAAGGCTTTTGCAAGCTGTTTAATTAGGCACCACTTAATTTGTGGAGATGATAATAGGATTTTTTTTTTGTATCCAAGAGATTCTTGCACAAAATATCACTTGCGCTGTATTAATATTATTAAATGAAATATATATGACTCAGATTTCTAAAAATGGATTTTGAAATTACTGAGTGTACAGTTTTTTAAAAGTGAGAGCTGTGGTTTTTTGTTATCATATTATGATTCAGCACATTAAAAAAACACAAGAATAAGCCACTTTCATTTGAAAAGTTTTTGTCGATCATTAGCCTGTGTTACAATATTATGAAAAGGATAGCTGTTACTTGTCATATAGCGGAGATACTGAATCACATATAGGCACAACAAAAAGACTCAAAAAATTATTTTTCAGCCAACAAAGACTTTGCCAAAAATAGACAAATCTCTCTCTCTCTCTCTCTCTCTCTCTCTCTCTCACACACACACACACACACACACACACACACAAACGCAACACACATGACTACAGTCTCTGGTGGTTGGGTGTAAGGAAGAGACTGGGGCAGGGAGCGGGACGGACAGCAGGGTAAGGGTGGTGGATGGTAAACGGCTGCTGGTGGACTGTGTAGGGACGAGATAGAAAGATGCTAAGGCAGCTACGTGCAGTCGGGAGGTTAGATGGAGGGCAGGGGTTAGTGGCAAAGGAGAGCAAGTAAAAAGACTGGATGCATTGGTGGGATAGAGGATTGTGTAATGCTGAAATGGGAACGGGGAAGGGGCTAGATGGATAAGGACAGTGACTAATGAAGTTTAAGGCCAGGAGGGTTGCAGGAAAGTAGGAAGTATTGCAGGGAGAGTTACTGCCTGTACAATTCAGAAAAGCTGGTGTTGGTGGAAAGGATCCAGATGGCACTGGCTGTGAAGCAGTAATTGAAATGAAGAACGTCATGTTGAGTGGTGTGCCCAGCAACAGGGTGGTTCAGTTGTTTTTTGGCCTCAGTTTGTCGGTGGCCATTCATGTGGACAAACTGCTTGCTGGTTGTCATGTCCACATAGAATGTAAAACAGGGGTTGTAGCTTAGATTGTAGATCACATTACTGGTTTCACTGGTAGCCTTGCATTTAATGGGATAGGTGATGTTTGTGACTAGACTGGAGCAGGTGGTGGTAGGAGGATGTATGGGAGCGGTTTTGCATGTAGGTCTATTATAGGGATGTGAGCCGTGAGGCAAGGGGTTGAGGGCAGGGATTCTATAGGGCAGGATGAGGAAATTGTGTAGGTTCCATGGGCGGTGGAATATCACTGTGGAGGTGAGGAAGGGTGGGAGAGGATACTGAGTAGGACATTTCTCATTTCAGGGCATGGCGGGAGGTACTCAAAACTCTGGTTGAGAATGTAATTCAGTTGCTCCAGTCATAGATGATACTGAGTCACAAGGTGAATGTTCCTCTGTGCCCAGGCAGAGGTACTTTTGGAGGTGGTGAGTGGCTGGAAAGATAAGGCATGGGAGATCTGTTTTTGTACAATGCTGATCACTGCAGATGCGATGGCCATGGGTGGCCATGTCGTATGGTAGGGACTTCTTGGTATGGGATGGGTGGCAGCTGTTCGTGGAGGTTAACATCAAGGGAGGTGGTCGGTTGGATTGAGAAGAACCAGGTGAAGTGAAGTGAGTGGGGGAGAAGGTGTTGAGGTTCTGGAGGAATGTGGATAGGGTGTTCTCACCCTTGACCCAGATCACGAAGACGTTATCAGTGAATCAAAACCAGGTGAGTGGTTTAGGATTCTGAGTGTTTAGGAAGATTTCATTTAGATGGCTTATGAATATGTTGGCATAGGATGGTGCAATGTAGGTGCCCATAGCTGTACCCCGGATTTGTTTGTAGATAATGCCTTCAAAGGAAAAGTAATTATGGGTGAGGACATAATTGGTCATGGCGACTAAGAAGGATGTGGTTGGTTTGGACTCTGGTGGGCATTTGGAGAGGTAGTGTTCAATAGCGGTCAGGGTGTAGACATTAGGGATGTTAGTGTAAAGAGAGCTGGCATCAGTAGTGACAAGGGGGGCACCGTGTTGTAAACGAACAGGAACTGTGGAGAGTTGGTGGAGGAGATGATTGGTATCTTTTATATGGGAAGGTAGGTTGTGGGTAATAGACTGCAGGTGTTGATCTACGAGAGCAGAGATTCTCTCAGTGGGGGCACAGTACCCAGCCACAATAGGGGCCGTGGGTGGTTGGTTTTATAGAGTTTAGCAAGCATGTAGAAGATAGGAGTGGGGGGAGTGGTAGGGATTAGAAGAGAGATGGACTGTGGGGTGAGGTTCTGGGATGGATCTAAGGATGTGAGGAGAGATTAGAGATCCTGCTGGATTTATGGAATGGAGTGATGTGGCAGGGTTTGTAGGTGGATGAATCTGACAGGTGGCGGAGTCCTTGTTGGCTGAAAGCTTATTTTGTGACAGTCTTTTTGTTGTGCCTATCTGCATCTTAGCATCTCCGCTATATGGTGAGTAGCAACTATCCATTTGTAATATTGTTACATTCCATACTGGATTTTCTATTGTTTGATTTAACCTGTGTTACTTAGATTGAAGGCATTTGATATCTTGACCATTCGTATTGCCAACACAAACCTACCAGTTGGCAGACAGTTCTCTTGGTGTACTTCAGTCAATATTGAGAGAGTACAAGACACATTGTCCAATCACAGTTCTCCCTAAGAAAAGCTGGAGATAGGGATTGGCATGACAGCAGCTTTCATCCAGTTTCCGGTTACAGCTAATAAAATGAAATTTGAATATTTTCCATTGTTAGTTTACCTACACTGTATGAATTTCTAAGACATTCATGCCATATGTTAATGGGAAGGTAGGGAACCAATAACACACATATTATTGTACTGGCACATCAGAGGCAATCACCTTGATGAGAACTGTTCTAATTATAATTGAAACACTGGATTTTATATCATACTATCATGCTCTATCCCCAGAAGAGTTTTACTGAGACTTCAGTAAGTAGTTTTAAATAAAAACAAATTGATTGTATATTCCATCAAGTAAACAAGAAAAAGAGCCAGATCAAATGTGGTTTGAAAGAGAAAGGAGGAAGAAAATACACTTGTGCATAAAACTTAAGGACAAATGTAACTGTTGTGTGATGCCTTGGGTGACTGTAGGAGGATACAAGGAGATCTAGATAGAATTTCTATTTTGTATGATGGATGACAGCTTACTTTGAATGTAAAAAAAGTGATCTAATGCATGTGGATAGGAAAAACAATCCAGCTAATGCTAGAATAGAATATTAGTGGTGTGCTGCTTGACACAGTCACATCAATTAGGTACCTCATTGTAACACTGTAAAGTGATATGAAATAGAACAAGCACCTAAGGTCAGCAGTAGGGAAGACGAATGGTCGACTTTGGTTTATTGGGAGAATTCTCATGCATATAGGTCATTTGTATAACCCATTCATGAGTACTGCTATAATGTTTGGGATCCCCACTAGGTCTAATTAAAGGATGACATCAAAGCAATTCAGAGGAGTGCTGCTAGATTTTTCAGAGGAGTGCTGCTAGATTTGTTACCACTAGGTTTGATCAAAATGTGAGTACTGTGGAAATGCTCCGCGAACTCAAATGGGAAACCCTGGAGGGAAGATGATATTCTTTTCACAAAACACTATTGAGAAAATTTAGAGAACCACCATATGAAACTGACTGCATTTTTACTGCCACCAGTGCACATCTTCCAGAAGGACTGTGAAGACAAAATAAGAGAAACTAGAACTCATATGGAGGCATGTAGACAGTTGTTTTCCCCCCACTCTGTTTGTGAATGGAACAGGAAAGGCAATGATTTTGGTGGCTTGTGGGGTATGTATGTAGATGTATCACTGCCAAGTAACATAGCTCATGAAACTTGGACCATACACAAAATGAACTGCTACAGTGTAGTATGGGAGGTAAGTGAAATTACTGTACAATGAAACAAACATAAATGACACCTTTGTTCAAAACAATAATTACACATTAGTCATTATGAGTCATGATGGTCTCCTGGACATGACAAAAGGTAGGACATGGTGCTTAGTAGTGCATGCTCTACAGCATGTGCCCACGCTGGCCACATGGTTGTCGTGGAGTTCTTGTGGTAGGACACTCCATTTCTCCATCAGTACATTTGACAGCTAAAGGATGGTCGTTGGTGCATGTGGACATTCTGCAGTACATCTCCCCAACACATTTCACATGTGCTCTGAGGGAGTCAGGGCTGAGTGCACCTCTGAACCATGGAATTGACCAATAGATGTACCATGTTGTAAGTTTTAGAGAGCCTTACACTCATGCAAACATTATGCCTCCTCACACAATAACACCTGGACCATCAAAATGATAATGTTTGACAATGTTCCCGGGTGCATTACATATTACCACCTCACATCAATGAGGGCAGGCCCAGCCGTGTCGAACAAGATCATTTTCTGAATTTTAAAATTTTCCTGGCAAATTGAATTAAAAAACAGACGTGCAGTCGGTTTTCATTTAGTACCTGCTTTGATATTTCAACTGGGCACCTGCCAGTCATGAAGACTGCCGAAGACATCCTCTGTTCCACAATATATAGTGTGCTTTGTGCATCTGTCAAAATCAAGTTTACAGATGCACCACATTTCCTAGCAGTAGTGTCCTCACTGGTGGAACCATGGGACTCACCTCTCCTGTGCCTTACCACTCACCATGGCCATTGGTGTAACCTATAGTCTTCAGTTAGAGCAAATTGTGGAGATGATGGAATTCCATGCAGTTATCGCTGTTCATTAGATTTTCCATGAGGTGTATTTCCATGGATTCTTTAATAATGCCATCCCAAAAGGATGTTGCTGTGGTCAGTACCATTGTTTTCTTATCCCTCATTGAATGTCCAGTTGAAATACAGTATTTGGCAATAGCAGACTTGCTTGGTTGCAGAAGGCGGGTGCAGTATTGTTATTCAGTGCAGCGTTCTTTCACAGTATGTGTGGCCTCACCTATGCAAGCCATACCACTTTGGCAAGGTATTTCATAAATTCTGGCCTTCTGAAATAACAAGTTGTCCTTCACTTATCCCAAATGGTTTGCAATCGTAGATGGATGGAAAATCGCTGTCTCCTGAAATTTTCAGAGGATTCTATTTCAAACAAGATGTTGCCCACAAAAGAAAGAAAAGATAAAAGATTATCTGGTATATTCCCCTCTTTATCCATTTCCTTGTTCTTAGTTTTGACTGATAGTGCCCTTTTTATGTGCTAGGTAGGATATCTATTTTTTTCTGGGCACTGTCTTTAGGTAGGTGAGCTCTTTAGGCAAACTATGTAGATCTGAGACTTGAGTATGAGTGTTTTGAGCATGGTCATAGTTTGCAATAGGTTATGACAGCTTGTTGCTTGTGAATACATATCAGTATGTGCAGGCTTACGATAAACCTGACTGCTACAGAGATCCATCATACTTCTGTCTAACCAAAACATCCAAGAAAGTCAAAGAACCATCATTCTCTGTTGCCATAGTGAACCGAATGTTGTTATGAGTGGATGTGAGGTGATGAATGAACTCCCATTAACTTATCTTCTTCTTGAGGCCTCAGTATGAAAGTATTGTCCACATACCACCAAAATACAACTGGTTTAAGGGCAGCTGATTCAAGCAGTCTCTCCTTGAAATCCTCGGACACCATCAGTCTGTTTAAAATGTTCTTGGTTGAATATAAAATAGATTGAGGAAAGAGCATGCCAGAACAAAGCAGTGATGCCCCCTGAAACTTAATGCTAGATAGTGCCAAAGAATCTGCAAGAGAACCCTCTGTAAAAAGTGATACCACTTGGAATGTAACTAAATGGTCTGAACTGCAACACATCTTCCTCCTATATCACAGAATTAGATTGATGGAGTGACTTTGACCAAGTTCGATTGGATCCACAAGGACTCAAGTTTTTGGTAGATGTCAAAATTTGATTGTATCTTGCCACAGCAGTCATAGCACAAGTGGTAACTGCAGGACGTTCCATTGTCAATATTATAGAGAAAAATTTGGATGATGTGATGCTGTCTGTTTTAAGCAAGGGACTCAATTTTGCACCTACACTTAGAGCAACACGTTTTAATATTTTTGCCTTCCATTGAATTCTGTAGAAGAAATAAGAAGGGAAACTAGCTCTTGTGAAAGCTCATCCTCAGCATAGTAACTTAACGTATGCAGAAAGGGCTGCTTTGCAAAATCTACGAGAGGACCCTGATGTAGTGGTACTGAAGACTGATGAAGGCGATACAACTGTTTTGTTACCCCATAGTGTGTATGATGATAACATCTATGATGTGCTGCATGATTCTACCTATAGGGGGATTGAGTACAACCCTATAGGACATATGTAATGGAAAACTTCTGCACTCTTGAACTCCTGCTCCTTGCTTCAAGAGATCATCAAGAGATTAAGACCACATGGTTGTGTCTGACCAAGACTGTATGACCTTCCAAAAATTCATAAAGAGTTCCATTACACACAATAACGAGCAAGATTGGAGCTCATACATATGATTTAGCTGAACATCTTGCTTGTTTACCAAGACCGTGCAAATGCTTGTATGACGTCCATAACTCAGATGACTTTATCAATAGACCTTGTAGCCAAGTTGGGCTGTATTTTATTAATCTCTAACTGTGAGTGATTTTGCGAGTTTTCTATGTAAAATTGTGGACCAATTTCATTCAACAGTTAGAAAACAGTTATAAGGCTTGTATTAAAGGAATGTAACAAGAAAACCAAAGGGTTAATTTGAAAGTGACTTTTAATTGACATTTAACATACATAATGCAGGGAAATGAGAAATCACATTCAATATTATTATTATTATTATTAGCGAATGTCCCCATGGGAGAACGATAAGCAGGTGATTAACATTTCTTAATGTTCTTCTTATTTTCCCAGTATTTCTTCATTGCCTCCCCAAAGGCCTTCTTCCTTTCTTCGGTCCACTTTGGTCGGAAAGGTTTAGATTCCGTCTCTGGAGTAAACTTCCACTTGTCGATTTTTCTTCTGAATGTATCCCGGTCTGATGTGTTTGTTATGTCAATTTTTGCCTTTTTCAAATCCTTCTTAACTTCAGTTACCCAGGGTATTGTTGCCTTAAGTGATGTCATATAGTCCAATAGACGTTTAGTTAACCTGTTTCCAGGTAATCTGTCTATATGTCCATAAAACTTCATCCGCCTCTTCCTGATATCTGCCTCGATGTTTGATATTTTTTCGGTTGTCTCGGTAGTCTGCAGCCTGTATCCATCTTGTGTGTATCGTGGTCCTAGGATTTTTCTAATAATTTTTCTCTCTACTTTCTTAATTTCGTGTAAATCTAATTTTCTATTCAGGGAGAGTGTTTCACTTGCATATGTGACTGTTGGTTTGATGACTGTGTTGTAGTGTCTGATTTTAGTGCCTTTTGATAGACATTTCTTGTTATATATATTTTGAATAAGTCCGAATGCTTTCTTGATTTTCTGTAATCGGTTTTTTTGTGCTATTTTCTCAAGTCCTGTTGGTTCAATAACTTCACCGAGATACTTAAAGTGCTTGACTCTAGTTATTTCACCATACTTTGTTTTTAGTTTCGAAATATCTAATTTTGAGCAGATGAATTCTGTCTTCTCAAAGGAGATTTGCAGGCCAACCTTCTCAGCACATTCTTTAAGTGTCTCAATTTGTTTTACTGCTGTTTCTTCACTGTCAGTTATAATTGCCAAGTCATCTGCAAACGCTAAATAAGGGATGTTCAATTTTCCTTTACCTCTTCCTAGTTCAATTGGCTTCCAAAAGCTTTGTTTCCTTAGTGTTACTTCCCACTCTTTCATAACTTTGTCCAAAACTATATTGAATAATAGTGGTGAGATCCCATCTCCTTGTCTTACTCCTGTTTTAATTGAGAATGGTTCCGAAATTTCCCCTCTGAATTTAATTTTTGATTTGGTTTCTGTTAGTGTTTGTTCAATTAGTTTTCGGGTTTTAGTGTCTAGGCCTCGTTCTTCGAGAATGTGACATAGAGACTGTCTGTCTATGGAATCGTATGCCTTTTTGAAATCAACGAATGTGCAGATTATTGGTTTTGACCTGATTGCTTTAATCTTTAAAATAGTTTTAAGGTTGAATATCTGTTCCGGGCATGATCTATTTTTCTGAGTGTGGTATCTCTTGAAGCAAAATTCCATCCCCAAGCCTGCATTGCAATCTTTGCACTTGGTTCTGCATTGTTTTCCATCGTCATTTCTTATGGAACAGCATACAGTCCACCTTCTATGAGGTTCCTTTTTTATTGGTTATGGAAAGTGTGTGGGATATAAACTACCTTCATGTTAGTCCTACTGTATTTGTATGTGTTGAGGTGATACTTGTATGCATTTCTTGAAAACTGCTTCAGTTATTTCCACCGTGAATTCCAAAAATGCTTTCTTTGTGTTGCTTGATGTTTGATTTCTCTCTCTCTCTCTCTCTCTCTCTCTCTCTCTCTCTCTCTCTCTTTTGGGGGTGGGCAGGGAAGTTATAATAAATGTGTTGAATAGAGACTGTTCAATGATATGCCAAAATACCTGCTTGTAATATTTTTCTGCTGTCTCTAAGTGGTCTTGTAGTATGAAAATTCTTGATCAGCTCTGTCATTGCTGCCCCTTGTATTGTTATAGTTGTATATCAACTGAGATTTCATTATTCTGTCACCTCTTTTGGTTTCCCTTATGTGCAGTGATGAATTGGATCACAGTCAACTTTGAGTAGGCTATGGTTGTGTATAGTTCTGAAAGCACAAATTGTTTTTTTTTCTTGCCATTTTTGGACCATGATTTTGCCTCTTTTAAAAGCTCTGATTTCTTCCTTTTTTGGTCTTATCTTTTCCACTGTTGAGATTCCACTACTCTTGAGTGATAATTGAAGAAATCATTTTGATGCAACTGCATTATTTTACCATCAGTCATCATTTTATTATTGTTAGTGGTTTCAGACAATCACATCCATTTTTAAGTGACACCTGGTAGCTGAAAATAAAAACACTAGTTATACAGCAAGTGAAGTAGTGCAATATCTTTGACAGAACTTGCAGTGTAAATGTGCTTTTTCTGCTTAGGTGTCTGGTCGTAGGTTAGCAAAATAGCATGTGTACAGAATTTTCTTGCTGCTTGGATGTAAATTTAATAATATTACTGTAAATTGTTAGCAGCAGTTTGTTGGTTACACCTGTGTGGCACCTCGGGTATATCTGCAATGCAATCAGATAGGTCGTAATTTGTGCATCTATATCAAGAAAGTGTAAAATGTGACTTCTGATGCCTCAGAACAACAACAAAAATATTTGACAGGAAAATACTGACTTCCTTTGTACATCCCATAAATTATATCTAATGCAATAACAGCATGCCCCTCAGAATCATACAAAAAGACCTGAACACAAAACTGCCCAACACTTGCGGCTGGAGGGTTAACATAGAAACCACTTATCACCAATGAGAATATGAATTACGCAAGTTGATCACTTCCTAATTAGCAGTTGTGTACGTTATTTGGAGAGAAATACATAACTTCTGCTTAGCAGACTACTGTTGAAGTGGCATTATTTTAAGCCAACTCATACTATTAAATAAGCAACACTGTTAATGTTCACATATAATTTTTTAAGCAGTAATAACATTTGTATTTCTTCATTTTAGATCCTTGGATGAGGCACTGCAGTAGGAAAACAGGATTCTGTTTCTATGCTTGCCCTAGCAGAAAAGACTCCTTGTATGATCAGCACAGGCCAAGTGACGCTTGTGCCTCAGCTCAGTAAGTATTTGTAGTTTTATTTTCTTATTTTGAAGAGAACTTCTGCAGTTACCCTTTTTTTTTTTTTTTTTTTTTTTTTTTTTTTTTTTTTTTTTTTTTTTCAAATAATAGTATCTCTGCTTCTAACATTGTGCTTTTAAAAATAAACTTGTTTCCCCTGAAATAAGTAGTTGCAACCAAGAACATTTCAGGTGCCTAAAACATGAAGTTTTCGCTGTAGTAGTTACAGAGACTACTGTGTCATCAAAAGACCCTTCCAAAAGTCAAAAAGTGTGTATTATGTTTTGGTGGCAAGCATTCTGTTTATTCCATAACTGAATATATAGCCTATTACAGTATAAAGTGGTCTTTTGTGTTGTTCACTCTACAGCTGTCCAGCAAGCCATAATTGCAAAGCTGAGAATTAATGAAATGTGATTTTTAACAACATTCAGTCATAGGAGGTGCAATATGTTGTTCTCAGGAAGAATAGCTGGCAGTAAGCCACTGTATTAACTCAAGTTTCTCTCATTACACTTTCATGGTCATTTCATAGTTTGTTGTGGAAGGACTTAATATACTTGCTGGAATACTCTACATTCCCAGAATTTTAGCAGTAAACATCTTTGTGATGTTCAGTGACCCTCTTGTACTGTCTGTAGCTGGAGTTTGATGTGCATCTATGTGACTCTTTTGTGCTTAGTAAATGAACACATGCTGAAATACATCACTTGCCATAGGATATTCTGTACTAGCTGTATTAATCCTACCTGGTAAGGGTTGCAGATTGACAAGCAGTACTCAAGAATTGGTCAAACGAGAGTTTTGTAAGTTACCTCATTCATAGTTGAATTATTCTTCCAAAAGAATCTTTTAATTAATCTCAGTTTGGTATCTTATTTTCCCCACAACTAGTTTTATGTGGCCACTCCACTCTTGGTCACACTGTATAGCTACTCCCATATAATAGATAGCTGTTGTTGCTTCCAGTGATTTATCACTAATAATGTAAAAAACAGTAATGCATCATTCCAACTATTTGTGAACAATACTCTACATTTATTTATTTATTTATTTCATTTAGTCCCTGCACCAAACGCCATTCTCTGCATATCTTCCTGCATTTCACTTTAGTTTTTTGGCATGAAGTTCCTACATATAAGGAGTGATCAGAAAGTTTCCGTTTGAAGGCTGTACAGTCCAGAATCAGTATGACAATAAGCCAAAATCATCATGAGCACTGAGTCAATCATCCCACCGATGCAGCAGTTTGGAGATAGCCATTTGGTAAAATACTGTGTCCTGCTGTGTGAAGAAATCTCTAACTGCCTGCTGCACATCCTCGTCTGACAGGAAACGTCATGTCCCTTCATGGCCTTTTCAAGGAACTGAAGGCTTGTTAGTCACATGGTTAGAGGTCAAGACTATAGGGCAGGTGCTCAGGCATCTCCCACTTGATTTGGCTTAACAGATGAGGCTAGCCTCCCAGATCGACTGGCGTCTTGTGTTGAACTGCAACTATAAAGGACATTCAAAAAGAAACAATCCAGAGACATAATTACAGAAACCAGTACCTTTATGTCAGAAGTATTGACCCTGGCTGTTGAGACGCTTGTCCCACTGTGACACAAGACAGTGAATGGCTGTCTTATAAAATTCCTGGGGCTGCGATGTTAACCAGTTCCATACGTACAGCTGGATGTCGTTGTCCAAGGTCAATCGATTGCCCCTCAGAGCCTGTTTTAAGGGAACCAAGAATTTCTTCCTTCTGATTCATTTCCTGCAGCACAGAACTACAGTGAATGCCCAGCATTACTCGCAAACCTTGACCACCCTTCGCCAAGCTATCAAATCAAAACGAGCAGGCAATCTCACCCATGGGGTCATTGTGCCCCACGACAACGCAAAGCCTCATACGGCCAACACAGTCGCAGCACTCCCGCAAAAATTAAAATGGGAGGTTCTCGCCCACCCTCCACAGTCCGCCATTTTTGGTCCCCTTAAAAAGGCTCTGAGGGGCAAATGATTCACCTCGGATGACAATGTCCAGATGTACGCACGGAACTGGTTAACATCGCAGCCTCAGGAATTGTATGAGACAGCCATTCACCGTCTTGTGCCACAGTGGGACAAGTGTCTCAACAGCCAGGGTCAATACTTCTATACTTCTAACATACAGGTATTGGTTTCTGTAATTATTACAGCAGTGCACGCAAACACAAACATTTTGATCGAGCTTTATACAATATCAGCACTTGCAGACAGCACCACAATGCTTCTGACGTTATCCATAAGATCATTTATGTATAGTGTTAACATTAATGAATCTACGAGGGCTATCCACAAAGTACATTACGTTTTGGAATTAAAAATAAATAAAGTATTGGAAATTTTTTTTATTATATACAGATGAAAGCCACACTTAAATACTACTTTTCTACATAGTTGCCATTTAAATTAAGGCACTTATCATAGCGATGGATGAGCTTGGAAATTCCTTCATCGTAAAATTCGGCCGCCTGCGCCTTCAACCACGTGGTTACCTCTTTTGGGACAGAAAAGGTGTGATTTTTGTGGAATTCCTGGAAAGAGGCACTACAATAAACACTCAAAGGTATTGCCAAACTCCGCACAACCTCAGAAGAGCAATACAAAACAAGCGCAGGGGAAAGTTGTGCTCAAAGATCTTGCTGATTCACGACAACGCCCGGGCCCACACGGCAAATGCCACTCGTGAAGTTCTCGAATCTTTTAAGTGGGAGTTGTTTCCTCATCCGCCGTACAGTCCTGACCTGGCACCGAGCGACTTCCACTTATTTCCAGCAATGAAGAAGTGGTTGGCTATGCAGCGTCTTGATGACGATGCACAGCTTCAAGAAGAGGTAACCACGTGGTTGAAGGCGCAGGCGGCCGAATTTTACGACGAAGAAATTTCCAAGCTCGTCCATCGCTACGATAAGTGCCTTAATTTAAATGGCAACTATGTAGAAAAGTAGTATTTAAGTGTGGCTTTCATCTGTATATAATAAAAAAATTTCCAATACTTTATTTATTTTTAATTCCAAAACATAATGTACTTTGTGGATAGGCCTCTTATAAGAGTCCCTTGGGTACACCTGGAACTGCTTTTACAGACAACGATGTCAGCTTGTTAAGAACAACATATTGAGTTCTATACGCTAGGAAATCCTGAAACATAAAAAACCAGTCTGATATTGTGGAAACTTGTATTTTGTCCACCATGTGATAGTGCAAGACTGTATTGGATCCCTTCTGCAATCAAGAACTGTGGCAATAATCTAAGTGTCATCATCTGCTGCCCTCTGGATCTCATGGAAAAATAGAGGGAATTGAATGTATGTGGAATCAGTATGAATCCCTACAACAGACATTTCCATTTTCCGAGCAGTTCATAATATGCAAGCATAAGATGCATTTCAGAATTTCACAACAGATTGCTATGTTGAAAGTGGGAATGACCTGTTGTTGTTGTTGTTGTTGTTGTTGTTGTTGTTGTGGTCTTCAGTCCTGAGACTGGTTTGATGCAGCTCTCCATGCTACTCTATCCTGTGCAAGCTTCTTCATCTCCCAGTACCTACTGCAACCAACATCCTTCTGAATGTGCTTAGTGTATTCATCTCTTGGTCTCCCTCTACGATTTTTACCCTCTATGCTGCCCTCCAATACTAAATTGGTGATCCCTTGATGCCTCAGAACATGTCCTACCAACCGATCCCTTCTTCTGGTCAAGTTGTGCCACAAACTTCTCTTCTCCCCAATCCTATTCAATACTTCCTCATTAGTTATGTGATCTATCCATCTAATCTTCAGCATTCTTCTGTAGCACCACATTTTAAAAGCTTCTATTCTCTTCTTGTCCAAACTATTTATCGTCCATGTGTCACTTCCATACATGGCTACACTCCATACAAATACTTTCAGAAATGACTTCCTGACACTTAAATCTATACTCGGTGTTAACAAATTTCTCTTCTTCAGAAACGCTTTCCTTGCCATTGCCAGTCTACATTTTATATCCTCTCTACTTCGACCATCATCAGTTATTTTGCTCCCCAAATAGCAAAACTCCTTTACTACTTTAAGTGTCTCATTTCCTAATCTAATTCCCTCAGCATCACCCGACTTAATTCGACTACATTCCATTATCCTCGTTTTGCTTTTGTTGATGTTCATCTTATATCCTCCTTTCAAGACACTGTCCATTCCATTCAACTGCTCTTCCAAGTCCTCTGCTGTCTCTGACAGAATTACAATGTCATCCGCGAACCTCAAAGTTTTTATTTCTTCTCCATGGATTTTAATACCTACTCCGAATTTTTCTTTTGTTTCCTTTACTGCTTGCTCAATATACAGATTGAATAACATTGAGGAGAGGCTACAACCCTGTCTTACTCCCTTCCCAACCACTGCTTCCCTTTCATGTCCCTCGACTCTTATAACTGCCATCTGGTTTTTGTACAAATTGTAAATAGCCTTTCGCTCCCTGTATTTTACCCCTGCCACTTTTAGAATTTGAAAGAGAGTATTCCAGTCAACATTGTCAAAAGCTTTCTCTATGTCTACAAATGCTAGAAACGTAGGTTTGCCTTTCCTTAATCTTTCTTCTAAGATAAATCGTAAGGTCAGTATTGCCTCACGTGTTCCAGTATTTCTTCGGAATCCAAACTGATCTTCCCCGAGGTCGGCTTCTACCAGTTTTTCCATTCGTCTGTAAAGAATTCGTGTTAGTATTTTGCAGCTGTGGCTTATTAAACTGATTGTTCGGTAATTTTCACATCTGTCAACACCTGCTTTCTTTGGGATTGGAATTAGTATATTCTTCTTGAAGTCTGAGGGTATTTCGCCTGTTTCATACATCTTGCTCACCCGATGGTAGAGTTTTGTCAGGACTGGCTCTCCCAAGGCTGTCAGTAGTTCCAATGGAATGTTGTCTACTCCGGGGGCCTTGTTTCGACTCAGGTCTTTCAGTGCTCTGTCAAACTCTTCACGCAGTAACGTATTTCCCATTTCATCTTCATCTACATCCTCTTTCATTTCCATAATATTGTCCTCAAGTACATCGCCCTTGTATAGACCCTCTATATACTCCTTCCACCTTTCCGTTTTCCCTTCTTTGCTTAGAACTGGGTTTCCATCTGAGCTCTTGATATTCATACAAGTGGTTCTCTTATCTCCAAAGGTCTCTCTAATTTTCCTGTAGGCAGTATCTATCTTACCCCTAGTGAGATAAGCCTCTACATCCTTACATTTGTCCTCTAGCCATCCCTGCTTAGCCATTTTGCACTTCCTGTCGATCTCATTTTTGAGACGTTTGTATTCCTTTTTGCCTGCTTCATTTACTGCATTTTTATATTTTCTCCTTTCATCAATTAAATTCAATATTTCTTCTGTTACCCAAGGATTTCTACTAGCGATCGCCTTTTTACCTACTTGATCCTCTGCTGCCTTCACTACTTCATCCCTCAACGCTACCCATTCTTCTTCTACTGTATTTCTTTCCTCCATTCCTGTCAATTGTTCCCTTATGCTCTCCCTGAAATTCTGTACAACCTCTGGTTCTTTCAGTTTATCCTGGTCCCATCTCCTTAAATTCCCACCTTTTTGTAGTTTTTTCAGTTTTAATCTACAGCTCACTACCAATAGATTGTGGTCAGAGTCCACATCTGCCCCTGGAAATGTCTTACAATTTAAAACCTGGTTCCTAAATCTCTGTCTTACCATTATATAATCTATCTGATACCTTTTAGTATCTCCAGGGTTCTTCCATGTATACAACCTTCTTTCATGATTCTTAAACCAAGTGTTAGCTATGATTAAGTTGTGCTCTGTGCAAAATTCTACCAAGCGGCTTCCTCTTTCATTTCTTAGCCCCAATCCATATTCACCTACTACGTTTCCTTCTCTCCCTTTTCCTACTACCGAATTCCAGTTACCCATGACTATTAAATTTTCATCACCCTTCACTATCTGAATAATTTCTTTTATTTCATCATACATTTCTTCAATTTTTTCGTCATCCCTTGCTCCAATTACTTGTAACTCTTCAATCCCATTGACTTCTGATAAACTGCTGTTAAGGAGAGCAAATTATTTCACACGATCTATATACTATTTTACAGATGTCTTATAAGATTGAGTCACTGTCATTTGTTGAATAATTCTAGATTAATATTTATTTCACAGTCACTTATCTTAGTATTTTGATTTTCGTGCAGTTATTGAAAGAATAAACTTTATAATAAACTTGTGCAGTAAAACAGTTTTCAAAGACAGAATTCGGTGTTCCAGTTGTGTGTCCCTTATTTTTAGTTTCTCCACTAGATAGATTACTCAGTGACTACTTATAATTTTGATTCATTTAGTGGCTTTTTTTTTTTTTAATTAATACTTCATAGAATGTAAACAATTTAGGAGTAAAGGAGAGAACTTACCTAATAGTAGAAGCATTGGGTCATCAGCAGGCACACAAAAAAGAATGATTTTCTTCCACAGGAAGGTGTACACCATAATGTTAAATGTAATGTCCGCAGCATCATCCATGGTAGCAGTCTCAAATCTGTACTTAATGCACTTTTGTACAGTGTATAAATAAACTTTGTGAGAGTTGAATATTTTGTTTTGTTGTGTGCAGCCAATTTAAATACTGAAATATGTGCAATATTTGTCAAACATGCCTCCTGAGATTCATTAAGAAGCTATTTGGTTTGAATGAGGCAAACCGGGTGCTTCAAGAGGATAATGATTTGAAACACAGCAAGCATCAAGACAATGGGGTGTCCACAATGGATCGGCCTGCAATGTTTCCGGATGCAAATCCGATCGAAAATGTTTGGTTGTATATTAAGATGAAGCTTAAAGGAAATCAAATACATATTTCAAAGCAGCTGTCATATAAAATCAGGATGATATGGAGATGATTACCAAGAGAATATGCAGCAGGTCTCGTGAACAGCATGCCAAAAAGGTGCCAAGCTATAATCGATAATGGCAGCAATTAGTAATAACATGTATTTTCATGTAAACATATATTTATAATGGTGTCTTTTATTTCCTACAGGTAATGGTGTACACTTTCTTGTGGAACTGACTGTACATGTAAGATTTAACACATAGAACAGCAGTTTACACATTGGATTTAATACAGTGCACACCATCATAAACACAAAATCACAGTGGAATCATGTAGAAGCTGACATGCTCTTTCAACAGAAAGGCTTGTAAAAGGCAATATATTCTCTTAAGTCTTTCAAGCTGCGCAGTACTGTAACATGTCAGCAAACAGCAAACAATAGTGAACACAGAATTAGATTTTCACTCTGCAGCAGAGTGTGTGCTGATATGAAACTTCCTGGCAGATTAAAACTTGTGTGCCGGACCGAGACCCGTAACTCGGGACCTTTGCCATATCACAAATAGGAATCAGGAAGTTGCCACATGCTGGATACAAAGCACACTGTCACATACCTGGCATTGAAACAGTAGACAAACTAGACAAAGCAGCTACCTATGGCAAAGGTCCCAAGTTCGAGTCTCGGTCCGGCACACAGTTTTAATCTGCCAGGAAGTTTCAATATTGAACACAGATGCTGAAGATGGCTTGTTGTGTTGTATGTGTTTGTGCTGTGATTGATATCTTCCTCTTCAGCACATTCACAGAATAGACCAGACCAGCACAATGTAGATGTGTTCTGTAACAACTGCGGTTGAATGTGAGGCATCTTGTAGTGTTTATGAATCTTCTGCAGCATCAGTTTTTCTTACGCTAGATGTTAGGAGTCAGCACCAGGTTCACTTTGTCTTACTCCTTGCCTTTGTTCCACTTATCTTTGACTGTTGATTTAATGCTGCGTAAAAGAGCTGTAGCTGATAATTATATATGTAATCTTGCTCTGTCATAGGTAGCTGCTTTGTCTAGTTTGTCTACTGTATCATTGCCAGCTATGTGACAGTGTGCTTTGTACCCAGCATATGGTAACTTCCTGATTCCTATTTGTGATAGTATATGTAACATCAGATTCATACTCTGTGTTTTGTACTGGAATTTGTCTAATCATCTTAGACATGCCTCTGAAGCTGACTCAAAAGAAAGACAAGCATAATGTATGTATGAATGTACCAAAGCATGATACAATCTTGGTCCAATGTGTGCTTCCAGTCTCCAGCTAACTTCCATGCTAGCTCACAATATATTAGTGGACTTTTTGCAGTTTGTGATAGCTTCTGTAATATGTGCCATCCACTAAAGCTTATGGTCAATATGGAGTCTAATATTTACAACTACTGTCTGGACTGGTAGTTAGTACAGCCTAAGAATCAGCATCTCCATGGAAGTAACCCCGGAGAAGAGGAGAACCAAAGACTTAGTAGGTGATATATCAAGCCATTCTTCACCATATATGGGTGCAGTCTACACATAGCTTAACCCATCTTCAGCAGGCCACCAGGAAGAGTCACTCATTGAATATATACACAGGTCACCAGCATACTGTAAATCTGTTACATTTTGTGGCTTAGTATCGCGTAGGTCCAACGTAAAAAATTTTGAAAAGCAGGGGAGAGATAATTAATCCCTGGGGTAGCCCTGTGCTTGTCGTTCTCTTCTGTGCCTAGCCAGTTCTACTTCTTACTACCAGTGATAGATGTAAAAGAAAGTGAGTAAGTTTGCTCCTGAAGCTACTGGGAATATTGTGCCTCCACATTTTGGCAGCCAGCATTGATATGGTTATATTTTCAATCGTTTTTTAGTCAGTAAAAACAATTACTACATAAACATGACTGAGACTTATCTAGGTATCAGTTACTAATTTTATTAGTGTTTTGTTCATGCCATTTCCTCTCCAATACCAAAATTTGTTGTGGGTAACAAGTTGTAGTGCTCATACCACCTCTCAGTTCTATGTTTCAGCCTCCTTTCCAACACTTTATGGACACAGCTCAGGAGTGTTATTGGCCGATACAAGGTTGCTCCTTTAGGTGGTTTACCATGTTTTACTGTCAGCACTATTTGTAATTTCTTCCATTCAAGGACATAATTTCTTTTGTTTCAAATAATATTAAAAATATTGTAAAGATGGTACCTCCCTTTCCGTGTTAAGAAAAGGAACGTGTGGTAATGTATATTGTCAGTCCGTGGGGGAACTACTTCTTCCAAAAAACAGGGCTCTCTTGAGTTCCAGAGCAGTAAATCGTTCATTCAAAAGAAGGGACTCCTTCATCATCAATGTATTGTTGAACATAGGCTGGTGCTAAAAGTTTCAAGAAGTCATCCACTGATTTGTTCAGTGCCACTGTTGTATTAGGTTGGTGCATAAGTCCACAACATTTTTCTAAAAGTTTAATAAACGTCATTGATACACATAACAGAGACTTTAGTCATCTATAATATATTCTGCATCACTATTTACAACAGTGTGTCAGTGCTAGGCTAACTTTTCAGTTCCGTGACAATAGAAATTGTGTTGTTTTTGAGGTGAAGAACTTTCTGAGCTATATTTGGAGTGCATTTTCATTTGGAAAGGAAGTTCCTTGAAGGTTGTTTAATAGATAGTGATAAAGGTAAAAACGCTAAGGGTGCATGATCAGGTGAATAAGGTGGGTGTTAAGTGGCTTCCCAACCCAACTCTTGTATAGTGTTTTTTGTCAGTCTAGCAGAATGTGTGTGGACTTTATTGTGACATAGCATCACTTTACACAATGTGTCTCACCATTGGTCTTGGACTGCATCTACAAGATGTCTCAGTTGTTGACAATAAACTTCCGCAGTGATGGTTAAACTTTTACAGTACATGCTGTTCCACCAGATGCATAACACTATCTTTTGTGTATGAACGCAAGTCTTCGTATGGGGAACTGCTGCTGTGTTTGGGATCAACTATTCCTTTCTTGCCATATGTTAGCATAAGACACAATGTCTTATCACCAGTAATGCTACAAGATAGGAACGGTTGATGTCATTCACAAGCCAATTTATGTAATTGATGATGAGCAAGCACAGATGCCCATTTATTTTTGAGAGTTTGGCTTAGAGCATGTGGTATCTGAACACCTGATTTTTTGAACCTTCTTTGTTGCATACAAATATTGCACAATGATGGAATGGTCACAGTTCATCACATTTGCCGGTTGTTGAGTACACTGACATGGTTCATTGTGAATTAGTGCATTGAAATGATCTTCTTAAAAGCCTGAAGGTCTTCCTGAATGTGGAGAGTCATTAATGTCTAAACAATCCTCATACACAGCGCAAATGTTTCTGGCTACCTCTGCTGCTGTCACTCTTCTACTGAACTCAGACCGAAGAACATTTTGGAAACATTCCAATTTCTCCTCTTGACACTCCATTTTCTAGCATCCACAGCTCCACTCATTATCTTCAAATGACAAAATGATAATATAGCAGCAGTGAACTACAAACAAAGAATGACAATAAATAAATAAATCCATAGTAACCGGAATACCAACATGCAAAACAAAAGTGCTATGAACTTATTCACTAACCTTATACTATTGTTGTTCCAGCTCTATGTACACATTTAATTCGATGCCAGATGATTGAGCTGGGTATGTCTTTGTTAAGGTTATGTAAAAGTGTCTCCATGCAGATTTCTTCCAATTTTTGAATAGTCAGTTTACTTACACTGGTATTTTCTTCTGAAGTGTGCCTTCTGTACAGTTTTAGTGCATCTCTATGTTCCAGCAATACATTATTGCTTTCATCATCCCGCCATACTGTTAAGTTTTGGTTTTTGGAATAAAAAGTTCATCTTGTAGGACAGATACCATGGCAGCTTCTTCAAAACAAGTAGTACAGCTTATGTAGTCCCTTCATGTTTCTCCACATTATGAAAACATCGGTATCTTTTCTGAAAGCACAGTAGTGTACTTGTTCCAGTCTTTTTTCCAAATGTTCCACTTGTAGATTGACCATATGATATACCATGTATCATTTCTGAGAATGGTGGGTAGATGACCAGACCAAAGGCACTTGTGACTACCTCCCATGTGAGCCCGGCCGGTTAGCCATGCAGTCTAACGCACTGCTTTCTGGGTGGGAAGGCATCCCAGTCCCCGGCACAAATCCGCCCGGTGAATTAGTGTCGAGGTCCAGTGTGCCGGCCAGTCTGTGGATGGTTTTTAAGGGAGTTTTCCATCTCCCTCGGTGAATGTGGGCTGGTTCCCCTTATTCCGCCTCAGTTACTCTATGTCGGTGATTGCTATGCGAACGACTTTCTCCACATTCGCGTACACCATAATTACTCTACCACACAAACATTGGGGTTACACTCACCTGGTGTGAGATATTCCTGGGGGGGAGGGGGGTTCCACTGGGGGCCGAACTGCACAATAACCCTGGGTCTGGTGTCGGACACTGGTGGGGTGAGTGGACAGCTGTAGCCTGTTATGCGTTTGTGTACCACTGCAGCTACGGTGGGGATG
The DNA here is from genome assembly GCF_021461385.2 of Schistocerca piceifrons. Classification (NCBI taxonomy): domain Eukaryota; kingdom Metazoa; phylum Arthropoda; class Insecta; order Orthoptera; family Acrididae; genus Schistocerca; species Schistocerca piceifrons. The sequence goes on along the minus strand of NC_060145.1, from coordinate 140,472,639 downwards.
AAGCCTCTCTGTTGTTTCTAGGTCCCTAGTTCAATACAACACAATACCTCCCATGTGAAGTCTAATGTTAACCTTGGGTACAACAAACATATATCTACAGTGCTCAGTTGTCAGTTTGATGCAGTTGTTCTCATCAGGGGTGCAGTTATCCTCATCAAGAAACTAATTTAAAATGATTAAGGTATCCATGCAGGTTGACTTCTACAGAGAAGACAGCAGCAACCAGCCACTTTTTACTATGTAATTTATTTATTTAAATAGCGCCATTACTGGTTTCGAACCAAAAGGTTCATCTTCAGGCAGCTAGTTCATGTTACGACACATTTTACATTAGCTTTTACTTTTTGTTTTCCGAAATGACGAAATTTCCTAGGGGTGATGGTGTCCCACAACCAAAACAAGATGTTAGATAATGTCTTTTTTAACTCTAACTGTGCCTCACAATGATTTTAGTTGATATCAACTAATTATTCTAGTGGAGATGTTTTGGTTACTTACATTGAAAATTTAAGAATTATATTGAAATAGGATTAAGTTATATTTGTGGGCAGTCTCCTCAGTCATTTAGCCAGTGCTGTTTTCTTGGTCTGAGCCCCAAGGAGGATAACAAGCATTAAGTCACCTAATATTATCTTCAGATGTGTTACCGAATTAGAAAACATACTCAGCTGTTGTATCATTACAGTCTCCTTGTGTGATCTGTAGAATGACACGTTTCTTTCATTTCCATTCATATATAATGTATCTCCAGCATTTTGAAGTCATATTTATTGTCTAAAGCTCCAGCAGTTTGAAGTGATATTTCTTGTCTATCATCTCCTTGAATTTCACATGGGATTATGTTTCTTATGTGAAGTACCCTCCATCCATATCCATTGTCCACGTCGGCTCGGCTCACATCAAACCCAGGAAATGGAAATGATTCATTCAACAGCAAACATGTTTCAAATATCACATGTGTTGATATCTGGTTTCAACATAAAATACATGTGAGGCTGAGTTTGTTACTTTACAGGTGCTTCCAATGTGCTATGAGGGACTTTCCAAAAGTAAGTTTTCTCATTGTTTATCACAGAAACATTATTGCCAAAAACAAATACACCATGGCATTGACCTTGCACAATTTTTCAACATAGGTGCCAGTAACATTCAGACATTTGTTGCAGCATGCAATCAGTTTGAAGAATGCATCCTGGTAAGATCTGTGCCCTGTTTTTTGTGGCTGCGGAGGGACACCTGCTTCAATCTCCATCCTTCCTGCTCTGCCTTCCTTCTCTAAACATGCAACACCAGTGACCAACCATTTGATCTGGCATGATCTCTTCACCATACATGGTCAGTAGGCTTTCATGGATCACAGACACACTAGTGACATGTGCCGATTCATACCAGATAATTGCACGCACTTCCACTGGCGACCATGTTGTCGGTACATGCCTATCTGCCGTCGTAATGTTCACTCAAATAACCTCGGTCAAGCCGGTCTGTTGTTACTCTCTCTTCTTGAGTGCTCTGCGCGTGGATCATTCCTCCTCCGCTGATGTGTCTTTTGTCGATATATCAGCAGCGGGTGTGGATTCACATGGCATTTGGTTGTGTCACCTGGTGTTCTATCATCTCTTTTAAAAACAATGACAAAACTCAACTATTTTGGGAACATTCCACTTATATTCTTAACATATCCCACCATTGTTGAGTCGTAGAGTCAGTAGCAATTCTGCAATGAATTCTTTTATGTTACTGTCGTTCAAACCTCCATGTAGGCTACTTATTATTTGTGTTAGTAAATTTAATACTATATTATAAATTTCTTCAGTTAAGCTGTCCTGAACAATTTGGCTCTTCTGAAGCCTGTGGGGCAATGGTGGTTTGGGTTGTTTCCTGCTTGACTAGTGTGAACTCTTTTTGGCATCCATAAGCTTTTGTATGTGTTGTATGGTACTGAATAGTCTTTCCTTGCAGTTCTCTGTTCCACCCCTACTGTCTCTGTCCGAGTCCTATTTGCTTCCTTATTTCCTCTTGATGTGTTAAAAATGTGATGCATTTCCCTGGTATATGCAGCCGACATTGGTGAAACATGAGCTGTCTAGTAGCTAACTTGCTTCATTATTGCTTCTTGAATTATTAAAAATGGGATGTCATTCACTGGTATTTATAGCCAGCATTGATAAAATACATGGTGTCGGATGAAGCAGTTGACTTGGGGAAGAGTTGTTCCTTTCATTTTGTTGTTCCTTGTCGTCCAGATGTATCTGGCAACTAGCTGTAGTAGACGGAGAGTGGACAAATATCTGGAAAAGTATCAAGTTTCCCGTAACTATGTCTGCGTATGTTGTAAAATTTGCTTGTTAGACACTGCTTGCCAATAGATTTATGCCTTCTAATGCCATACATTGGTTAATTTTTCTCTAGGACATTCTGTGGACACTCTCGAGAATTAGACAAATGTGCTCATTAGTGGACACAAAAAGGAAGTGTTTCATTATCACATTCATTAATGGGGTAATTTGTGTCAAACACCACTATATGGCCGAATGACACAGAAGGTAGAGCATGTTTGAGATGAATTATCAAACTGTATGTCAGACCCATTACAAGTGCCTCCCTCGATGGAACAACCGTTCTTTGACTCAGGGCATTTGATTCATGAAGCACTCCAAATAGGTAACTGACAATGAGCCAGTATTGTCTTTAAATCAGTTGTGAATACAAAAGATAAATATAGAAATAAAATGAAAAATAGAGGTGTAAGGAAATTGAATTTCATCAGAATAAATTATTTGAAACACCACTTTCGTCCATGTGTCAGAGCTTTTCTACCATTGTGCGCAGTCACAAGACTGGACCTCGAATCCATGCACTCTGTGAAATGTGTATGTTGCACAAGACAAATTACATGACATATTGCTCCCCAGGTGTAATTGGAAACATTTATTGGTGGACCCAAATTATTTCTTCACTCTGCTACAGTATCAGATCTATGTAAGACACAGTTAAACTTCTCACCAATGCGCAATCAATAATTAAAAACCCAATAGTTAGTTAACTACTTTCAACAAAGATTCCAACATCAAATTACTGAACTGGAATATGCACACTGCTAACAGTTCATATGTGGACTCTGACTGCTCACTAGCAACTTTTACCAATGGTCACCACAATAACAAAACATGAATGCAGTTCAAAGTCAACAGGGAAAGACTCAGGGTCTTTCCTGTTCATCCTGTCTGTTAAGTCTCCCCTGCCCCAGTGTTCTTGGGCAACTTTTCTGAACTGTCCCCATGTCTTGAACCTCACCAGTCCTTTTCCTTCACTGCTCTTCCCTCTGCTACAGTCCTTCTACCAGAACAAGGACCTACTGGCTCTGAAAGTTTGCAGATATATATACTTTTACAAGTGGGTTCTCCAACTGCCACTTGATAAGTCAATTTTTTATCTGTCCAATTATATTAGATTTTTAAAAATTGATTTTTTTTTGTTGTTATTATAAATATTTTAGTAATCTGATTTTGTGTCATTGTGTGGAATACAGTCATCAATATTCAAGCTGGAAGCAATATGTTATAGCTTGTAACTTGTCTTTGGGGGAACCCACCTGGATCCCTTAACCCCATGGGTCAGATTGAGACATGAATAGAGCAGTGATGGCAAAGAAGAGTGCACATGTGCAGAGCCCTTGTGTGCTTGTGGATCTCTCTCATTTGACTGCGTATTTCTCCCAGTACGATGCTACACTGTGTGACCTGGAAGATTGGGAACAGCGGACATGCCACATTAGATGGCAGTCCAGTCATGAAGGAATGTTGTACAGGATTCATGCAGCTAGCTTTCATATTATTCTGTATTTTGAAATTCAAAGGTACATACTATTTGTCAAAAAGAGCAATATTATATTGTTACTGTCTGTTGGTACAAGACAATACACGCATCGAAGTAAAAATAAAGCTTGTGGTGCAGCTGCATTACGCTAGTAATTTTGTATGTACCACATTGTTCCTTGTAAAAGTCTTACAACAATTGAGCTTGTATGAGACAAAAATAAATAGGCTCCATAGCACATGGATTGGAATAAATATTTATTTCACATGTAGCTAGAATCAAATTTTGCCATCTGTAACTACACTACTGATGTTGCAATGGCTACATTTCTCAATATAGATCACAAACAAAACAAGTTTTTGGTTTTGTTTAATTATTTGGGTTTGTTGAAGTTATGATAAAATTTATATCTAGCACAAACTGTCAGCACACTGACAGACAGACAAAGACAGTATAACTGATTTGTGTCACTTAGGTTGCCATGTACTTCAGACATATTTAGTTTTATGGTCAAAAATAGCTTACACAAAATGCTAATATCACCTTTGCAGTTTCATTATGGATAAATGGAAACTTTTCCTAAGGAAACTTTCTTAAAACTCTTGGACAGTTTTGACCTAAAAGAATTTATTTCTTAAATGGGTATTACATTTCAGGTTGATCATCAGTTCCTTCTGCACTTATATGGATGTGTTTACAATTCAAACAGCAAGTGGTGTCAAAAAGATTCAAAAACAGATGTGAAGTTGGTCATGTCCCAAAAATATTTAGACAGCTGTACCTTAATTGTTTCAATGCTTTGGTGGATTATTCAAATTTTGTATTTTCTTTAACACCAGAGAGTTTGGAAAATGGATGGCCTTCTTTGTCAGAAACTGCCCCTCCATAGAGTGATTTTCTTTTTAAATGCTTCTACTTTCCCCAACAAATCAAGAATAAGTTTCTTCTCACCTTTCAACATCTTACTGATGGCATTCAAGTGTGCAGTCAAGGCCACTAAAAATACAAGGTCAGCAATCCAATCCAGATCTTCTTTTCCCTTCAGATCCAACAATAGCAGGTCTTGAATTGAAATATCATTCTGGGCCTATCCCTCCACTTAACCAATGTACTTCACAGTGGTATGTAATGTGTCAATGCTCTTGTTCAATTGCATCAAAAACTGTTGAAACTATTCATGTAATAATACATGAGACTTCAGAAAATTTAATATTCATACCATTAGTTTCATCGTGTGCTCCATGCTAGCAAATTTAGCACAAAAGTGGTTCTTGATGTACAAAATAATGATTCTAGGTACAAATTGTCTGTTAATTGTTGTAATTTGTTGCTCTTTCAATTTCCAGCTAAATCTTTCAATTATTTGTGCATGATATTGTGAGGCTGTTCCTTAGCAACTTGTCAATATCTGGCAGTTATGCAACTGCCAAATAGACACTGAGAATTTTCATACTCCTCTTTGAAGAAGAACTGAGAGTCCCATTCATTTCAGGCTGTGACACTCTTTTTGAGTGTCTTATTACAGCAACCTCTGAATCTTTGAACTTCTTTTGTATGATGAATAAATAGTGAGGGATAAACAGTGCTGCCATTACAATTCCGCCAAATTGGAGAACATTAGGCCACCAAATAGAAGCATTCAAAATGTGGTGCTACAGAAGAATGCTGAAGATTAGATGGGTAGATCACATAACTAATGAGGAGGTATTGAATAGAATTGGAGAGAAGAGAAATTTGTGGCACAACTTAACTAGAAGAAGGGATTTCTTGGTAGGGAATATTCTGAGGCATCAAGGGATCACCAATTTGGTATTGGAGGTCAGTGTCGAGGGTAAAAATCGTAGAGGGAGACCAAGAGACGAATACACTAAACAGATTCAGAAGGATGTAGGTTGCAGTAGGTACTGGGAGATGAAGAAGCTTGCACAGGAGAGAGTAGCATGGAGAGATGCATCAAACCAGTCTCTGGACTGAAGACCACAACAACAACAACATCAACAACAACATGCCACCCAAAAAGTGCGGCACCAAATGCTGGAAGAAATAGAGTCACACTGCACTGCTAAATGAAACGTTGTGCTGTGCCAGTAGTTCCAATAATGATGTAGCAAAGCTTAAGGAAGCCGAGACAGGCTCCAGATTACACATGTGTAACACATTGTGCATATGTGGAGTTTTGCACTTCTTAGCAGACCCTCAAGTAGAAAGATCAAAAGCGAGTACTCTTCAGTTAATCTTAACAACACTAACAGGTGCCACTTAACAAAACATAAACAGAACAGTCAGAGAAAAGATGCTAAACAGCTTCTCACTGTTGAATGCTTTCATGAGAATGAATTCTTGAGGCCAATAGAGGTGACTGGGTTGCTGGGAGAAGAATTGTTTGTGCATTAGAGACTGAGGAGATTGTCTTGGATGGTGTAGTAAAATCATTAACCATAAATGCTCAACCCTTTCAGACCCCCTGGCTATTATTACACACATAAACTTTGACTGTGTCTTACCTGCAGCAGAAGTATTTTTTATTAATGAAAACCTGGGGTACACATTTGTGAATGTTCGACCTTTTCATCATGAGAAAGTGCTGCCAACTGTTGGGCATCACTATGAAAATATCAGCAAGTCAGTGTAGCAGAGTACAGCAGATTGTGACAATGCACAGCAGCTCATGACCACCAGAATACACAGATGTGGCTGATTCACTATATTCCACTGTATAATTGAATATTGTTATTGTTATTTTGCATAGTAATTATTGAATAGTAATTATTTTACTATTTATTACAATAAAAAATATTTCATCATTAGTTATTTTAGTCTATAAAATGATAGATATTTTTATACAAATCTTGCATCATTAAAAAATCGCGTAAGAGCATTATAACAGAAATAAAAATTTTCCTTTCTCCAGAAAAAATCCAAGTCTGAAAGGGTTAATTTATCAATTTAGTATGTGCCTACATAACTAAAAATTATGAGTTACAACTATCTGAGATTATAAACTAATACCCAGGCTGTGAATGTACTCTATTGGTCCATCCTTCATCGCCAGGAACTCTCTTGGATTGCCAGAGAAAGCTCTCAGGAGAAATTTTTGTACTAAATGGTGAACAAGACTTTTCAGTGCCACAGTCACAATGTGTAAAAGTTATTTTTTTCCTCTTGTGGGGAGGATCAGTACACCTGCCAGTATTAGTTCTTATCAGTTAAAAACTGAACAGATCCTTCGTGGCAGTTTAAAGTCGCATGGCTTGGTCAATATGCTTGGCATCTTAAGTTGTTCCATCGTAGCACTAATCTCCCATTTGCATCGCCAGCAGTCATTAGTATTAAAGCTGTTGCCAGCTGTCATGCATGCAGTTTCCAGAGGTGTGTATTGAGAGCAAAGTCTCTGTTTACTGATGAATTGAATGTCTACATGAACACGGAGGTGAGAATTTTTCTGTAGTTTTTTCACTCCTGTACAAGTGCATGTTCTCACCACAGAGATGGAGGTAGTATGTGGCTAAGTATGGATACCCTGAAACTAGGTGTCGGCCTGACTGTATCAGTTACAACATGCATGTTATGGTTGAGCTGTTTGCCAACAAGTCTTGTGTGAGTACTGTTCATCCTAGATGGGGAGGAATGTTCTTCAACAGTGTCAATGCAGAGGATCTGCATGATGTGCCGCAGAGTTTCTCGAGAGCCTCAGAAATTTGAAGATCTGTATGCCTCATTGTCAGTGCCCAGTCATGAGTTTGATGTGGTTTCAGCCATATCGATATGTATGAACTGAACAGGAGAGGGGTCAGGACAGATCCTTGGGGCATCTCATTCTTTTGCTCCCCCTATTGCTGACTTCTGCAGATTTAACCTTCTAATTACCATGCACGTGGATGATGCCAAGCAACCATCAAAATACTGGCAACCAGACAAGCCTCAAGATCTCACCAGAAAATATTACATAAATGTTTAATGAAGGGCATATTTATCTACACAATCAGCTGCTACATTGTCATAGGGTCTACCAGAAATATTTCATAAGTATACATAACAACAATATAAGAAAAATGATAGACTGCTACTCAATGTAAAGATTACACATTGAGTTGCAGACAGGCACGACAAAAAGACTGTTACACATAAATAATTTCAAAAACACCCAAGACTATAAATGTCTTTCATGTTGCCATTGCCTGGTATTTTAAAAACTAGACTATACTAGAAACTACACATCTAAAGCTAAATAGAGTAGTTCATGTTACGTAAATATCTCTGAGTATTAAAATGCTACAATCCTGTTGTCCGCAAGCCATATAGAACGCAGTATATGCATAAATAGTCATAATATTTTTGTCTTTATTAAATGGGTACGCATAGCATTTTGTTTCTGAGGACGTATGATTTGCACAAGTTTGAATTCAGAAAGTCTTTAAAGAATAAGAGGCATGGTAACTTCAAACATCTTGCAATTAAAAATTTTCAATTAATATAGCCGAAGGTGCATTGGTATGACAACGAGAAATGCTAAATGACAGCTGGTCAACAACTTGAAATAATCTTTGAGTTCAAAACTGATTACTCAAATGCATTTCAAATTAGCCTGTTAACTCTTAGAAACTTCTATTCACTTATAGATTTCAGATAATTAAATTCATACTGTCAATTATAGATAACTTGTAGATCATTTCTCACTTATGTATGACAATATTCTGTCATAACATCTGTTATCATAAATTTGTATAACCAGAGATGTATTTATATAAATATTTCACTGTCATATTTCAAAAATAGTTACCATGCATTGAAATAAATTGCACTATACATCATGAAGATCGCACAATCAGGAACGGTATAGCTTCAAATTTTGAAACATTACAGTACACACATTGTGCTCTGTTGCTGTACAGTGTGTCCCAGAAATGTTTCAACAAATTCAGAGGTTTCAGAAGGTGCATTGAAGAACGAATTGAGGACAGAAACTCGTGTCCACAAGTGTCATCCAATGATACTACAAAGCATCAAAATTATAGGTGTTGGCATCTGCCACTAGGCAACCCCATCAGCAGCAACCGTCTTTGTACACTGACGGATCATAGGCAGAAAGCCACGCAATGTTGTTTGACATTCAGTGACCGTGAATGAGTGCCACAACTGTCAGTGGAGAATATTGAGCTAGGTGCTGCATAGACAGGGCTTGTTTTCTATTAATGCGATGCTCTTTTGCCTTTGTGGTTGACGCTTTCGGATATTGGTTTTCATGTGCAGTTTATTTTTCTCCTATGTACCAAAAAACATGCCCCTGCAGGTCCAGGGGTTAGAATAGGCCTGAGGTATTCGTGCCTGTTGTATGAGGCGACTAAAAGGAGTCACACATGTTTCAGCCTTTATGTGATAGTCCCCTGTAGGGTTTGACCTCCATTCTTCTACATTTTCCCGAAGAGCGAGCCAGTTGAGGAAGGGCGCCTTACATAGCACATCGTGTCCATCGTGTGCTGAGACCTTTCGCATCCTATGTTGAAGTGCATCTGCACTTCCACTCATTCTTCAGCTGTTGGGCGAGGTCGCCCTCCAGGGTGTGTTTTCCTCCGTCCACTGTGCAGTATTGTTTTCTTCACTGATGTTGATATTGTACTTGTTTGCACATGATTCCAGCATGGTACCCAATCCGTTGTGGTGGAGCCATACCGTGTTGGTTGTAGCCCCCTGACTTCACAGGTATCGTTCTGCTGATGCTTGCACTGTTAACTACCCACATATACCAAAGAGAAGATGCCCATCTTCCTGGGGCATCGGGACTCCCAGCAATGGCCATCCTGCCAGGTGCCCTTGGCTGAGGCTGGGTGGCACCCATGGGGAGGGCTCCTGGTCGGAGTGGGTGGTATCAGGGCGGATGACACGCTATGTAGCATACTACATCATCTCTTGCTGGTAGTCAGACACCAGCAGTCTCTAAGCTTTCAAGGACTCAATTTAATGCACAGAAGTATGACCCCAAATTGTTCTCCTCCCTGGCCACACCATGCGAGGAATGCCAGGCTAAGGATGGCAGTGAATCTTATCCGTCATGGTACCTTGTGTGTATGAGAGCTGATGGGGAATTCTCCATGTCAATGAAGCCTCAGTTTTTTGTAGAGCATTTAGAGGACGAGTTTAGGGAGATGGAGGGATTGTCCAAAATGCGATCTGGGTCAGTCTTGATGAAAACAGCCTCTGCCTAGTCACAGGCTCTACTCTCCTGTGACATGCTGGGGGATGCTTCTGTTTCCATCACGCCCCATAAGAGCTTAAATATGGTCCAGGGTATCACCTTCTTTTTCAGTCTGATGATGAGCTGCACTGCAATTTAGAGTGGTGAGGTGCTTATTTTGTCCGGCACATCTATCAGAGTCCAAGGGATAATCAGGTTGCCGCTGATGCCTTCATCTTGGCCTTTGAGGGTGACACGTTACCCGAGAAGGTCAAGGTGATGGTCTACCACTGTGATGTAAAGCCATATATCCCTCCCGCGATGCAGTACTTTAAGTGCTGGAAGTTCGGCCATATGTCTTCCCGCTGTACTTCCAGCGTCACCTGTAAGGATTGTGGACGTCCTTTGCATTCCAATACTCCATGTGCCCTGCCTCCCATCTGTGTCAACTGCGGAGAGCACCATTCCCCTTGCTCGCCAGACTTCAGGATCCTACAGAAAGAAAGAAAAATCATGGAATAGAAGACCCTGGACCGACTGACCTTCACAGAGGCTAAGAGGAATTTTGAATGATTACATCCTGTGCAAATGACATCCTCAACAACAGTTGTAGCCCCATCAGTTCCATTAATTCCAGTCGGCTCTCAGAGCTGTAAGACTACACCTACCCCTTGATGGTGGAGGGCAGTACCCTTCCTGTTGCTGCTGCACCACCTACCTAGGGGGGCACTGCCCCTGCAACTGCCAGGAACACCAGTCCTCACTTCTCAGCCAGAGAAGCATAAGTCTTCTTTGGCTCCTCTTCTTAGGAAGGGGTCCCTCCCTCCCCGGGTTTCTGTTAGTGGGAAAGATGACATTTGCCAGTGGCTGAAGTGCCCAAAAGCAGCTGGTAATAGGGCTTCAAAATCCTCATCAGTCCTGGATACTGAATCAGTGAAGCCCTCCCAGCCAGAGAAACCCAAGGAGCATCAAGAAAAATCCAAAAAGAAGACCCCTAAGACGAAGAAAATTGTGGTGGCACCCACACCACCACTACCTATAAGCTCTGGGTCTGAGGATGAGGTGGAGATTCTAATGGCCGCTGAGGACCTAGATCTCGCCGGACCATCAGACACAGTGGATGTTGATCACACAGGTACTCAGTCGGTGGTAGCAGGTGACCCTGAGGCGTAACCTGCCTCATTGACCATTTCATACCTTCCCTGCCTTGCGATAACGTCATCCTCCAGTGGTATTTCAGCGGTTATTTCCACCACCTGGCTGACCTACAGCAATTGTTAAGCCTTACACCTGCTTTCTGCATTGCCCTCCAGGAAACCTGGTTACCGGCAATGCGGAACCCAGAGCTCTATGGCAATAGGGGATATTACAAGAACAGTAGCGAATATAATAGAGTGAACTCGGTATGTAGTGAACCTGTGCCCCTTCACACTCCTCTTGAAGCTGTGGCTTTCAGGATAAGGACAATGCAGAAAATAACTGTCTGCAATGTATATCTTCCTCCAGAGGTGTGGTACCCCTGAATGTCTTGGCTGCACTGATTCGTCAACCCCCTAAACCTTTCCTACTTTTGGGAGATTTTAATGCCCACAACCCTTTGTGGGGTGACACCATGCTTACTGGCCGAGGTAGAGAAGTCAAAAATTTACTCTGTCAGTTCAACCTCTGCCTTCTAAATAATGGGGCCCCTCACACATTTTAGTGTGGCTCATGGTACTTATTCGGCTACTGATTTATCACTTTGCAGTCCAGGACTTCAACCATCTGTTCGCTGGAGAGCCCACGATGACATATGTGGTAGTGATCACTTCCCCATTTTCCTGTCACTACCCTGGCGTCATTCCCCTAGACGCCTGTCCAGATGGACTTTAAACAAGGCAGACTGGTAAGCTTTCACCTCTGCTGTCACCATTGAGTCTCCCCCACATGGTACCATTGATGTGGTGGTTGAACGGGTCACTAGAATGATCATTTCTGTGGGGGAAAATGCGATCCCTTTTTTCTCAGGGTACCCCCAGCGAAAGACAGTACCTTGGCGGTCGCCGGAAATTGCTGGGCCATTAAAGAGCATAGGTGGGCTCCACAGCGACATAAGTGGCACCATTCTCTGGATCTGGAGCACCTGATAGCTTTTAAACTGCTCTGTGCCCATGCTCACCAGCTTATAAAAAGATGGGAACAGGAGTGTTGAGAGAGGTACGTCTCGACCATTGGGTGCCATATGTCACCTTCCCAAGTCTGGACAAAGATTAGACGTGTTTTTGGGTACCAGACACCAACAGGTGTCCCTTGTGTTGGAGCACTTTGCTGAGCGAGAACTATGCTTGAGCCTCTGCATCAGAGAACTACCCCCCCCCCCCCCCCCCCCACCTTTTAATGTCTCATTTGCAGAGTGGGAGCTCCTCAGCACCCTTGCACATTGCCCCGATGCAGCTCCTGGGCCAGATCGGATCCACAGTCAGATGATTAAACATCTCTCGCCCGACTACAACTGACTTCTTCTCATCATCTTCATCTGGATGTGGTGCGAAGGCGTCTTTCCATCGCAATGGCAGGAGAGCACCATCATTCCTATACTCAAACCAAGTAAAAATTGACTTGATGTGGATAGCTATTGGCCCATCAGACTCACCAACATTCTTTGCAAGCTGCCAGAACATATGATGTGTCGGTGGTTGAGTTGGGTCCTGGAGTCATGTGGCCACCAGGGTGGTTTCCACCAATGTCACTCTACCATTGATATTCTTGTGTCCCTCGAATCTGCCATCCAAACAGCCTTTTCCAGACACCAACACCTGGTTGCCGTCTTTTTTGATTTGTGAAAAGCTTACAACACAACCTGGTGACATCATATCCTTGCCAAATTATATGAGTGGGGTCTCCAGGGCCCACTCCCGATTTTTATCCATAATTTCCTGTTGCTGTGTTCTTTCTGTGTCCAAGTTGGTGGCTCCCATATTTCCACCATGTCCAGGAGAATGGGGTTCCACAGGGCACTGTGTTGACGGTATCTCTATTTTTAGTGGCCATTAACGGCCTAGCAGCAGTTGTAGGGCCATCCGTCTTACCTTCTCCATATGCAGACGATTTCTGCATTTCGTACTGCTGCTCCAGTACTGGTGTTGCTGAGAGGCATCTACAAGGAGCCGTCCACAAGGCGCAGCCATGGGCTCTAGCCCACAACTTGCAGTTTCCAGCCACAATGTGGTGTGTCATGCACTTTTTTCGGCGTCATACTGTTCATCCGGAACCAGAACTTTACCTTAATGACGATCCACTCACTGTAGTGGAGACATATCGATTCTTAGGACTGGCTTCCGATGCCTGATTACCTTGGCTACCTCACCTTCATGAGCTTAAGCGGAAGTGCTGGCAGCAACTCAGTGCCCTCCTCTGCCTGAGCAACACCAACAGGGATGCAGATCTACGCTGCTGCAGCTCTACAGAGCCCTTGTTCAATCCCACCTTGACTGTGCGAGTCTGGTTAATGGTTCGGTGGCACCCTTAGCATTGCGTTTCATTGACCCAGTGCTCCACTGTGGTATTCACCAAGTGACAGGAACTTTTAGAATGAGTCCGATGACCAGTGTCCTGGTGGAGGCCAGAGTCCCTCCATTGCAGATCCGACGCGCACAACTGCTTGCCAGTTACGTTGCACACACTCGTAGTTTTCCTGAGCATCTGAGTTACCATCTCCTTTTCCCATCCTAGGCGGTTCATCTCCCGCATCAGCAGCCCAGGTCAGGGCTTGTGTTTGCGGTTCACACTCGATTGCTTCTGTCCTTCCCTTTACCCCCTCTACTCGAGGTCCATTCACGTATACCTCCATGGTGTAAACCTCAGCCGAAGTTTCTCCTGGACCTTTCCCATGGCCCTAAGGACTCAGTTAACCCTGTGGCTCTCTGCTGTCACTTCCTCTCAATTCTCGATATGTACTGAGGCCATGACGTGGTTTACACCGATGGCTGATGGTCACATTGGCTTTGTATATGTTCATGGGCGACACATTGAACAGCACTCCTTGCCAGATGGCTGCAGTGTTTTCACTGCAGAGCTGGCGGCTATATCTCATGCAACATGAGTACATTTTCTCATGCCCTGGAGAGTCGTTTCTTCTGTGTACTGACTCCTTGAGCAGCCTACAAACTATTGACCAGTGCTAGCCTTGCCATCCTTTTTAGTGACCATCCAGGAGTCCATCTATGCCCTGGAATGGTCCAGTCGTTCAGTGGTGTTTGTCTGGACTCGGGGACACGTCGGCATGCCAGGCAACGAACTTGCTGACAGGCTGGCCAAACAGGCTACGTGGAAACTGCTTCTGGATGTGGGCATCTCTGAAACTGACCTGCATTCAGTCTTACGCCACAAGGTTTTTCGGCTTTGGGAGACAGAATGGCATAGTCTCAGTATGCACAAAAAACTGCGTGCCATTAAGGAGACTTTTTTTGGAAGTCCTCTATGTGGGCCTCTTGCTGGGACTCTGTGGTTCTCTGCCATCTCAGCATTGGCCACATGTGGTTGACGCATGGCTATCTCCTGCGCCGTGAAGAGCCCCTCCCCCTGTCCTCCCCGTCCCCCCTCCCACCCACCCCCCACTCAGTGTCAGTGTGGCGTCTGGTTAACAGTGGCCCACATTCTATTGTGCTGTCCCTACTCTGACTGCCCTGCGAGGCAATCTTCAGTTACTGGAATTGCTGCCACTCATTTTAGCAGACAACGCGTCATCGGGTGATTTGGTTTTACATTTTCTCCATGAAAGTTGGTTTTATAATTCCATGTAAGTTTATTGCATGTCCTTTATCCCTCTGTGTGCTCCCTGCCAGTGCTTTTAGGCTGGAGGTTTTAATGTGTTGCAGAGCAGCTGGCTTATCCTTTTTATTCTCGTGATCAGCCAGCCATGGTCATATGCTCTCTTGTTTTAATTTCTTCTATCTGTTTCTTGCGTATGTCTGTGGTTTTCTTGTCTTAGTGTATGTTGTTGCCCTTTTGTCGTTCTTGTGGTTTTTCCTTGCTCCCCCTTTTGTGTTGTACGTCTCATTTGTTTCGTTCTCACACTTGTATACTTGCTTTAATTGGAACAAGGGACCGATGACCTAGCAGTTTGGTCCCTTCCTCCCACCTCACTCCACCCCCTTTTTTTTCAACTAACACTGGCATTGTCACAGGGTTCCAGGGGAAAAATAAACTGCAAATGGAAATTTCTGAAACCATCACCCACTGAGTTAACGGGGTATCACATTCGTAGGAGACAAGGCCTTTTTATGCAGCAGCTAGCTCCATCTTCTCCACTGGTGATTGTGCCAATCAGTTGTGATCACTGAATAGCAAACAACATTGTGATATGTTCTGCCTACGGTCCTTCAGCATGCAAAGTCACATTTGCTGCTGAAGGTGATCAGTAGGGTGACCTAATGGCATGTTCCAACACCTATAACTTTGGCACTCTGTAGAATCATAGGATGACATTTTTAGACACAGGTTCCTAGCCTCGATTTGTTCCTCAAGACATGATCTGCAACTCTTTGAAGTTTGTCCCAACATTTCTGGGACACTTTGTATAACTATCTCTCCTCTGGAAAATTTTGGCAGATTATTTGTAGGGTTAATTGAAATATAACAAAACAAGGGGAAAGTGAGGTAAGAGTGCAGAGTTATTCAAATCATGGTATGGTGGCAGACATGTGGCAAAAGAAAGGAATCTAAAGTCTTTTGAATCATCTCTGTATGGCGTCCCTATCCTGTTCCTACCTGCATAAATACACTTTCATCTTTGTCGCATTACTCTGCCTCACCAAACTTCTGCACCATTGCCTTTCTCTGGCATTGGTTGGCAAAACTGCCACTTCTGATTTCTGTACCTGTCATCTCTTCTCACACTGACGTGATAGAGACTTTTATGTCCCACCAACACCAGTATTCCTAACCATTATTCTTGATATGTGAATGTATCACACATGCTAACGCACCTTTGGTTCAGTGGTTGCGAAGTGAATGCTCTTCTTCTGTATCAGATAATGTGAATTTTCATTAAGCTATTGACATCAATTCTTTAAATGACCTCATCATCTCACAAATAAAATATGTGATTGCTAAAAGTGACAAGTAGTTTCTTGTATGATTTTAACTGTGTGTTTATTCTCTTTACAGGCTATGTTTCCAGAAGCGACTAATATGGTTCTGGGAAGAAGGTGTAGTGGTCCATGATCATCATGTTAAGAAAGACCCAGAAAAGCTTCAGCGGGATCAACTGTTGGATTTTGTTGAAAGCAAGAGGGTACCCACTGCAAAACGCTGCTGACCACAAATTGGTCAAGAGTGCCCATCATATTGTATTGGCCAAAAGTTTTTAGAATTGAAACAGTTTTGTTTATTGTTATTACATAATATATCTGTTTGGTGTGGCACTATTAAATTTACATTTTTTTAAAAAGTTTTAGCTTCCTTTGTGCTCCCATACTTGAGTGAATACCTACATATAAAAATTGAATTTTAAACTCTGAATTCCTCTTACGAGCCAGTCAGAATGTGTTATTAAACAAAAATACTTTTGTTACCTTATATGATCATTAATGGCTGTGCACAGTTTTGTAAAATGCAAGAATTAAGGAGTAATGTCATTTTGTATGAATTGGGATTTGTACTTATTGATGTGTGTACATAATATCTATAAATACTGAATTACTGTGAAGTTTGTGCAACACAAATCTAATGCACTAAGCAGAGCTGACAATTTTCAAATCCATCGATTTGTTTGAGTCTTGGTAAGATGGTTGGTATTACTCTATCTGAGGAGATAATTTCCTTGGCTTTTGATTGATCAGTAGAACAAAAAAATAGTATTTTTTTCTAGGAGTCTCATACATTTCTTCACTTTAGTTCTGTGTTATGAATATTAGAACAATTGCTTTGGTAGACATCAGCAGGCTGAAAAAAAATGAAGCACGACAACTGATGAGAAGCATATATTTTCTAAAACAGTAAATTGACTAATTGACAGTAAGATACACTGATGCAAAATTCTATTTTAGTGACTGCTAGATAGAAACAATTGTAGTGATAAAGTACACCAAAAGAAAGGAAGAGAGCGTGTGCTTACATATGTGATATGTACCATGTACAGTTAAAAAGGTAGAAGACTGGCATAGTTTTGCTAACATTGTGTGTATGTCTGATGGTGGCAATAGATAATATGTGAAGTGCTGATGGGTACAGTGATACAAATATATTTAACATGTGTCTTCATTTCCTTCTTTCTTAAACTGTTACTGTATAAAGTAATGAAATTAAAATATTACTTTCATGTACATCCATTTCATATAATGCTACATTGACCGTGAGCATGTATTTAGTCTCATAAATGATTTATTCAGCAGACTGATATGTAAAGAACTTAGTTTCCACAAAGTGTTTATAACCTGGAACTGGATCCATTGCATGTGCAACTCAACAATGTAAGCATTATCTGTTTCCACAAAGCGTTTATAACCTGGAACTGGATCCATTGCATGTGCAACTCAACAATGTAAGCATTATCTAACAAGGTGTGATTATTATACATGATGTTTCACAATTTCTATGACAGGTTTCTGTGTGTTGTAGAGGGGACTTAGCAGTAAAAGCTCAGTTAGGGAACTCATGTCCAGAATTGTTCCTTTGGATTAAAATAAGTTTGAAGATTGGACCACTTTCAAATCTCCCATACACAGTCCATACAATGAGCTTTGACCTATGAGCTCTACATGAACCATGGCATGGGCAAAGTTTTGATTACTTATTCTGTTCTGTGTGATGAAGGACGTCCTTTTCAAAGCAAAGAGTGTGGCACATCTGTGGGACATCAAAATCAACCCTCCTAGTTGTGAGCATACCAGTGAAGAAACTGGTAACTATTGTTTTAGTCAGACATTTATGGTATATGATCTGATAATTACAACAGGAAATGATGATGGTGCCCTCTCTTCAGTTTGGATTCATATCATGAAGCATGAGATTTGAAAGTGATTCAGTATTTAAACTTATTTTCTCTGCAAATGGCCCATTTCCAGACATGGGTTTCCTATCAAGACTGTATCTACTAAGGCACCTCTACAACCCATAGAAGTCTGTAATAGGAATTGTGAAACATGCTGTGTACTTGGTGCATAATTTTGGTTGCTTTTTGTGCTAGTTTCTGTTTCTCTCTCAAATATTCAATGTATATGTAGTAAGATACACTCTCAGAATGTAATTACATGAACGGATGCCCTACATGACTTCTCTCTCATTATATTAAAAATGAAAGTAGAAAGGCATCTGTCAGTGAAAATATTTGTGAGGGCTTGTGGTGAGTAAACATCTTTTTTTAAATCCATTAAAGGAATCAGTACTTCAGGAAAGTCATTTGTAAGTGTGTATCTTGGTATGAAAACGGCCAGTGTAATTTATAACAATTTTTAGACAACAGACATTGAAAACCAAACACACAGAAAAAGAGAGAGAGGGAGTGGGTTGGGGGACATCCCAAGGTGGTGGTTTCTTCAACACCAACTTGGATCAGTAGTTACTACATGCATCAAGTTTTAGTGCTCATGACTTTGTCATACAACCTTTTTAATCATATTGACTTCGTTTCACTAATAAGTGCTAGACACAAAATTCTATGTGTGATTATCACATTACACAATTTTTCTCTGTACTATTGAAACTCAGTCCAAGGCTTTTCCTAGTATTGCCATGCAATAAATTGCAAAATGTGGATGATACTATTTGTAGCAATGAAAACTGCAAATTGGGGTAAATGCGGTAATGTATCATACTCTTTTTGCAGTTAGTATGTAATTTAATGTCTCTATTATGTCTCTGTTATGTACAAATCTTATTTGTAGCAATTAAAGCTTTAAACTGCTGTAACAAGTCCTTACCTTTGACAGCAATTTAATGTGTCCAAACTGCTAAGTGTAGTATTTCAACTGCAGCAAGAAAACCAGTTTAATAAATGTAATATCTGGTATAAGTTCTTAATCTACTTCTTAAGGCTACACATTACCTTTTTAGGATATTAAATATCCTTCCAGATATATGTAAAGTTTGTGAGTCTTGAGATGACATGTGGTAACAAAAGTTTCGGACAATTCCTGTTTCTCAAGTTAGAAGGAGTATTTTATTATTAATTTGTCAAAAAAAATGAAATTTTGTATCTCATCCATTTCATTCCTGTTGTAGAAACATTTACTTATTATGTATAAAATATTTGTTAAAAGTAATAACTAATGCTGCAATGACTTAAAAAAACAAAATGCATATCTTAATAGCTGTGAGCAGTTCTTCATCCCTGATACTGTGACACAAATCTCTTCTTTTGCAAACTCTTTGCTTTCCATATTTTGAGAAGTAATAGTATAGACCAAAACAACAGAAAAATATCCAGTAAACACGGTCTCTAAAGTGCATGACTTAAGAGCTATGAACACTTGTTCATCTTCTCTTTTACGGAAAAAGTGCTCGTAGCTATTGAGGTATGCATTTTAGAGCCCGTGTCGATTAGACTGTTTTGCTTCAAATGATCATTCCTGTCATACCCTTGAATATTTACTGTTTCTCCTGGGACACCCTTTTATAGTTACAGCATGGATTACTGTATCCTGAGTAAAATCACCTGGAGGTCAGGATTTACAAGTGCAAATGAGAAAATTGATACTGAAAGTAACGCATAACTCCTATCCTCATCTGACCTGGAATTACATAGTGGAATGGAAACACAGGTCACATTAAACTTACAATTTTTGTTCTTTTGAATATTTTGTCTCTTAGGGCTCATCTGCTTTTGCAGCCACTGTTTCTGTTAAATGTTCCGCTATGTTGTTCCTTGTAGATAAAGCATTGGATAGGATGTAGGTATCTTCATGGGTAACTTATATAATTTAATAATTCATTGTTCTTTTGTCACTCACTTTTTTAAGTTTTTGAACTTGATCTGTTATTACATGTTCAGTTCATTGTTTATATTTTTCATCACACTGACAAGACATGCCAAGTACACCAATATATACTGGGTATACTCCAATCAGTGTTATCATTCATTGAACTTAACAGTTCTTGAACTTTCATTTGCAATTAGAACATTAGCCTAGTGCTGAATCGACCATGGCATGAAAAACTGCACGTGTGCTTAATGTGGTGCATACATTTGGTCCAAGGCTTGACCTGTCACAGCATTTAGAGAATCGATATTTAAAGCCGACTGCCGAACGATTCTACAGCCAGCAATGTACAATGCACGTAAGGACCATGAAGATAAGACAAGAGAAATTAGGGCTCATACGAAGGCATATAGGCAGTTGTTTTACCCACGCTCTATTTGCGAGTGTAACAGGAGAGGAAATAACTAGTAATGGTACAGGGTACTATCCTCCGCGCAATGTACAGTGGCTTGTGGAATATCTATGTAGATGTAGACATACTTGGTACATATCAGCTTTACTTGGTCCTTATCAGAAGTACTCAATAAAGCAGATATTTCATTTAGGAATGCAGTGCTGCATTATTCAGTGGCATGACTTTCTTCAGTTCGGCAGAATGTGGTGTCAGTGCTGTTTATCCTTTGCTATTTGTTTGTGGTATAAAGGAAGTTCAAAGATACAGTAGCTGTTTGCTCTAAAAGAGGCACACAAGCAGAATATAGCCCGTCAGTATTAAATTCCATACATATTCTCAGATCAAAGCACCAGTCGTCAACAAATAGTGGCTGGTACAGTGAATATTCCCTCAAGTGGGTACACAAGAGAGTGCATTCAAAACAGCTCCACAATCATCGTGATCAGAGGTCACAGTCTCCTGCCAGGTGATGACATGAGCTCCAGGGGTGTGACTTCGTCCCAGAGCACTTCTTGTGGAGACAGCTTGTAGACTGCAGCACACCTGTGACTGGAGCTGTAGATCGATCTCCAACAGTAGTGAGAACTCCGTTTCACTGTCAGAATCCTCTCCAGAGACAGTGCAGAGAGGTGGAAATGGCCCACCTTGCTCCAGCTCCAACGCAGGTGTCGGAGCGCCACTGCTGGAGTGAGAGGTGGGGGATGCCTCCATCAGAACTGAAGCCAGAACTTCAACAACTGCCAGCTCTGTGATGGTTATTGCCACAGTGTCCTTGGAAGGCAGGTTCACGGCTGCAGATGCTGGAACAAAGGAAAGCAGAGGTGCCGCAGCCCAGTCCATGACCAGTAGGTCATGGACCAGGGCTCTGGTCCAGTTTCAAGGATGGACAAGGGACCAGGACAGATGAGGGTATGGGGATAAGAGCAGTAAGAGAAATGTCTGAGGCTCCCATCTGTAGAGCAATGAGGGCATTGTTCGATGGTGTGGCTTTTGCCAGGCCCCAACCTCTCTTTGAAAGTCAACATCCGTTCCACTTCTCCATTGGACTGGGGTTGAAACGATGTGTTGAATCCCATGCATTACACAGAAATGGGGAAACTGGGTGAAGATGAACTGGGGTGTCATTATCTGAGGTGATGTGATGGTCCATGGAAGGTCCTCAATGGCAAATATTTACGGAAGGGACTTAATCGCATTTTCCATTGGTTTGGAACCCATTGGGCAGATATACGGAAACATGGAATACAAGTCTACCACAACCGAGCACTTCCAAGGGCCTGACAGAGGCCAGTATGAGGATGCCTTGGTGGAGGGGGCGCACACTGTTGAGCACATGCAGTGCATGACTGGACCATTTTTTTGGTGTCTGTTGATGGCTGGACAGTGGGCATGGTGACATGCAAGCTGTTTCATGCAGGTATGCCCCAGTGACCTGTATGTAGAAGTGCAAGAACCCTGGGGCACAAAACGGTGGGAAAATATCGACCAAAGGTAATTGATGTTTTGTTTGCAGCAGGAGAACACTATCACAGAGGGAGAGCTAGTTTTGAAAGATAAAGAATGTTTTGAGTTGACCAGGTTCCTTTCCTAAGAGATATAGCTACCACCTACACTTAACCCACTTAATCGCAGCATTGAGAGTAAGGTCCACTCTTGTCGCCACGTGGTTGAGGTGCAGGCGGCCGAATTTTATGACGAAGGAATTTCCAAGCTCATCCATCACTACGATAAGTGCATTAATTTAAATGGCAACTATGTAGAAAAGTAGATTTAAGTGTGGCTTTCATCTGTATATAATAAAAAAATTTCCAATACTTTATTTATTTTTAATTCCAAAACATAATGTACTTTGTGGATAGCCCTCGTATAATGGATGCCATTTTGAAATTGGAGAACAGGTCTTCTGCACAGGGTACGGGAAAAGTATCCAACGATGACCTGGATGTTAACAGCCATAAAATCACCACATAGGCGGAGACTGCCATCCATTTTTTCTTTTTCTTTTTGTTTTTTCTTCACGATTATTTCACATTTATAAAAGGTGAAGCCCATTGGCTCGATGAGACAGGGGCAATCACCTGGAGGGCCTCCAACCTGTCCAGTTCGACCTTAACCCATACCGCAGAATGTGTACAATCAGGCAGGCCCACAAGAAGCAAGGCAGTGACCCTGGTTTTAAATGAATTTTTACAGCTACATCCACGGCCTGTCCTGAAGCAAGATAAACAGATCTGAGTATGAGGCAGTTAAGTCATCAGTGTCGCGATATGGTACAGCCACGGAACCCAAGCACGCTTTCTCTGAAATGGAAAACCCCAAACTGTTGTAACATCTAACCCAAAGATATTTTCTGCATTACCAGACGTAACAACCAAACAGGAAAATTTCCTTGAAACTTTTTTATAGGAGACTTCCATATCAAAACAGCTTTCACTTGAATGTCATAACCATCATATACCATTACTCTCTGACAATAAGACAGTAGTGAGGAGAATCTAACACAACATGGGTGGTACTCACTATTCATGAGAGAAAAAGATGTGTCAATATCCAGCTGAAAGGGGACTTCAAAACCATTCACTTATAATGTGAATACCAGTTTGACAGGTTCCTCCATAAGTGGATGAGTCAATGTTTCAATAGAGTGCACTACTGCAGTAGGAGAACTGTGATCAGACACCACAAGGGATGGTACTGCAGAATCAGACTTGGCATTCTATGAATGGTTCCGAGTGTCAGACAAATGACACATGCTAGTACTGTGACTGCTAATGCCACACGAAGAGCAAATAGCCAACTTATGTGGACAGAGAAAGTGAAGGTGTTGGTGGAACCACTGATGACAAGAAGGTAGACCATGTGGATTGGAGGTCCAACATGACGGAGAACGTGGAAAAAATTCTAAAATTGAGCTATGAGAGAGAGATCAACACACTTGAACTGTCAGTGCCCTTTTTGCATGTCTCTAGACTGTTCTGTTGGTGTGGCGTAACATGTTTACTGGGATGGCTGGCTTGAAGGTAAGATTTGTTGTGCTGATATGACATGTTTACTATCATATGAGTCGTGACGGCAGACACAGTGGGCTGAATCTCCCATTGGCTTTCAGTTTCCTGTGTGAATGATGAAGCCTTATCAACTTTAAGGACTTCGTGTAAGGACAGTTCCACATGCTGTAAAGCCTGTGAGCAGTCGTCTGTGTCAGATAAAAGTTGGAGGAGCAGGACCCAAGTCAAGGAGTCAGTGTATGACTGGCATCATTGAGTCAGTGTATGACTGGCATCATTGTTCTACATAACACAAAAGCACAGTGGTGGCCAATACCCTGAAGGTCAGTCCTTGTGGGTTTCTGATGGTTATTTACAATGTTGGTAAAATTTCAAGTGAGCAAATGCCACATGGGATTGACACCACAATAACCCATCAGCAGATTGCAAATTTCAGCAAAAGACAAACTCTCAAGACATTTTGTGGGGGACAACTTATGGAGCAAACCCATCAAATTATGTGAAGACCATGAACAAAAAAGTGAATGTTTACAATCTGAATTGGTTACCTTGTAGATAGTACAGTGATGATGGAGGTATCGTAAGTATGTTTCTCAATTGCCAACACCATTCAGTAACAAAGGAATTGGTGGAACTGCTGAAGTCATCTTGTTCCTGATAGTCGGTGCCATTATTTGTTGTTGTGGTAAGGCCAACTGCTGTTTCTGTCATTTCAGTAACTGCCAATCAAGAAGTCACTGTTCTTGCTGTTGATGGAACCACTGCTTCATAAATTCTGCATCCAGTTACGAGCAGAATTTATTTGCAGAATGAGATTTTCACTCTGCAGTGGAGTGTGCGCTGATATGAAACTTCCTGGCAGATTAAAACTGTGTGCTGGACCGAGACTTGAACTTGGGACCTTTGCCTTTCCCGGGCAAGTGCTCTACCAACTGAGCTACCCAAGCACTCCTGAAAAAAAGGATATTGCGGAGACATGGCTTAGCCACAGCCTGGGTGATGTTTCCAGAATTAGATTTTCACTCTGCAGTGGAGTGTGCGCTGATATGAAACTTCCTGGCAGATTAAAACTGTGTGCTGGACCGAGACTTGAACTCGGGACCTTTGCCTTTCCCGGGCAAGTGCTCTACCAACTGAGCTACCCAAGCACCCCTGAAAAAAAGGATATTGCGGAGACATGGCTTAGCCACAGCCTGGGTGATGTTTCCAGAATTAGATTTTCACTCTGCAGCAGAGTGCGCGCTGATATGAAACTTCCTGGCAGATTAAAACTGTGTGCCTGACCAAGACTCGAACTCGGGACCTTTGCCTTTCGCGGGCAAGTGCTGTACCAACTGAGCTACCCAAGCACGACTCAAGCCCCATCCTCACAGATTTACTTCTGCCTGTAAAGTTTGAAAGGTAGGAGACGAGATACTGATTCATTCTGCATGAAGAGGAGGAGGCAGGCCAAGTTCCTGATTTGCTTATAAAATATCACCCTCCACCTAGAGACACTCATTTGTAAGGTTTTCTCGTTGAAAACTACTCTTATCAATTTACTGGAGTAGATAGTGTGCTGATTAGTAGACCCTGCTAGTTTGGTGAAATCTCATTGTCCCAGATCAGCAAATTTAGTAAAGAGAGACTTTGTATCACCAGGAAGTGTCAGCAGACATTTTGTCTCTAACAAAAGTAGTTCTCCATGATGTGATTTATCACCCCTAGATGTTCAATTTTTAAATATCCTGCATAAGAGTGACACGTCAGTGCTGGTGGTCAAGCATTACCTGACAATTTCTTAAAGTTTGAGTCACTACTGAGATGAGACATAGCTTGAAAACTGAGAGGATTTTAAACAAAATCTGTGGTGCTGCCATAAAAAGGCTTCAAAGCCACATCAAATTAACTGTCAAAATTTGTTTATTCTAAAATGCTGTGTTACCATTAATACTGGTGATGAAACCTTTCTTGTAAGGAAAAATCTGCTGAATTGAAATGCTCATCCATTTGTGGGAATGCTTAGGAAGAAGAAAAAGTTGGCAAGTAGTAACATTTATTCCAGTACAGGATGGATATTTCTCCGTAAGTGGGTAGCTACTGTCTTATACTTCGCAGTACACTTCTCACCTTAATGTGAGAGCTCCTTAGGGCAATAAGGAAAATTGAATGCAATTCTCTTTATATGGGTGAATTTTGTGAATCACTGCAGGCGAAACTTTGTGACACCTGTGTTGATGGAAGTGACTGCAGACAGACCATGTTCTATATTTAGAGTCTAATAGTCCAGGGTCTTGGTGTCTGGTTCCTCATTGAGTTTTGGGCTGTGCTACAGTAGTGGCTGTGTGGTGACCCATTCTGAACAGTTCCTAGCCAGAGTTGGATGCCACGATACTGATGATGGGTGCTTGCCTTTTATACTGGCACTTAAAAATACCTGTGTATCACTTGGTTTCAGTGACAAGTGACCATCCTGGGGGGTCAGACCTCCACAATACTCGTTATTCATGTTATTGTAGCTGTATCATGTGTGCATGTTCCATTTACTATAGCTTTTGATGAGAGTGGCATTGGTAGGTTGGAATACGAGCTGAGTGATGGTGTTATGGTTAATGGCTGCACTAAAAGAAGTATTAAATTGGCTAATGATCATAATATTTCAGCCAGACTTTTTCCTTTTACAGAAACTAGCCTCAAAAATAGTATCAGAGCCTGTTTTGAGTGCTGACTGCATTCTCTTAGTTTCCCTGTTGGGTGGTAGATGAAGGGATCATCTTATAATTCATGGCTCTATAGCACACCTGGTAAACTTGATCAGTCTTCACTTTAAATTGTGGGTCAGTTCTACAATATCTCTTGGGGGCCTCCAGTTGTGAAGATCTTCCCTAAAACTTTGAATCAAAGGTGCATTAATGACATTAGGGAAATTTGAATTGGGATCTGTGGCACTGATCCAGATATAGGTCAGGAACTGTAGTAGAATCAGTCTGGGTCAATTTCTAAGGTGTCAATGTGACTGATGCGAACTTTTTTTGTTAGAAATTGTCTGGTTTTTTTATTTAGATTTCACAGTGTCATGCTACAATTTTAATATCTGCAGCCATATGGACTCAGTAACTGAGTGGGAGAGGCTACCTGCAGAAAAAAAATAC
Organism: Schistocerca piceifrons; assembly: GCF_021461385.2. Taxonomy (NCBI): domain Eukaryota; kingdom Metazoa; phylum Arthropoda; class Insecta; order Orthoptera; family Acrididae; genus Schistocerca; species Schistocerca piceifrons. The sequence continues at coordinate 140,446,156 of NC_060145.1, read as the reverse complement.
TATTTTAAGAAACACTATTGCTCATTATCTTGTAGCACAGAATGTAATAAGTCTCTCAGCTGCTAGAAAGAGTAGTTCTAAATATTCTATACAGCATATGGGAAGTTCATTCATGTATTTGAAGAACAGTGGGAGGTGTCAATAACTTTGTGGAACATCTTTAATAATTTCTGCTTAACACAAAAAAACCTGGCTTCTATCTCTGTTGATTGAGTTATTGTTTTCTCTCTCTCTCTCTCTCTCTCTCTCTCTCTCTTCCTTCCTCTCCCTTCCACTCCACCCTCCCCCTTCCCCCTCTCTCAAAATATAATCTTTTTCATGTCAGCATTTTTCCATTTTAACTTACTCATATTTTTGCCTTAATTATTGCACACCACCTCATAATAGTTAATGTTCTTTTACATGTTTTCTTCATTTGATTACCACATGTGAACTAGGTGAAAATTATTTGTAGTTATCGCACTTTAAATAGTGCAGTCAAAGTTTTATAGAGACTTGAAAACATAAGCCAAGATGGTGAAAAGCTCTCTCATATCTAGTCGGGTGGCAGTGTTAAAGTATCGTGATGTTTCAACAAGTGTGATACCCATCACCTTCTGGTGCATTGTTGAGATATGCAGATGCTGTGATATTTATGCTAATGGAATGCCCTCCTCCAACTGGCTACAGGTGGCCATATATTGCATGGTCAGTAGGTGGGGAGGGAGGTGAGGCTGTAGTGGTGGGAGTAGCATCTGCTCCATTCGCGTCTCTGTGTGAGCATTCCCAACCACTCACACTTACTTGATGTGCTTCTTGTTCTGAAACATAGCACTGCATTTCCTCAATGTACTGTTGGCCACATTCGCAGGCAATGCTGCATATTCCTGATTCATTCATCACCTGTGAATGTGGCCATTGGTACATTGGACAAGCATGGTGTTGCATTTCAAAATGCTGTAAGGAGCACTGCAGGCATGTGTGACTAAAGTACAGTTTCACAATAATCTTGTCAACAGAGATGAAAGATACTGTTATGACTTCTGCACCACTTGTTAGCAGCAGACACAGTGGCTGTGCCAAAGACTGAGATGGCGTGGAGTTTTACAATTATTTATTGAACTTCCTTTACAATTTATCTCTCTTCATCGCTGCCCAGCCCTGCGGATCCCTCCGCCTGGCTGCTGCTGTGTAGATTCTCCGATAATGTGCGCAACGCGTGCCGCTGATCCCACTCGGGAGCCTCAGGCCACCAGTGCTCCGCTGAAGCCAGGGTGCCCTGTGGTTGAGATGAACTCGTCACTGCTCAGTGCCCCAGTGTGGGCATGCCCACAGAGCCGTGTCACCGTGAGGTCAGCTGCCAATGCCTGCTGCACCGGCAGCTGGGAAGCTGTCAGTCACGATGTCCATGAGGTCCCATCATGGACGGACCACGCACCGTGGGGCCGGGTTGCCGTGAAGTCCGGGGGTCAGTCCCCGGCGGTGCCTGTGACCAAGACCACGTTGCAGCCGGTCCTGCTGGAAGTTCTTGCTGTAGTTAGTCAGCCATGGTGCTGACTGAATTCGGGCCGACCTCCAGATCTGAAATTGACATCTGGCGGCGAACGGATGACTCCTGTGAGCTGGAACAGACTTCCGGAATCGTCACCTACGAAGTTTCGGACACAGACCACGCCCAACCTCAGATCTGAACTGCTTCCTAATGGCTTCTGTCTGTTGCTGCCTGCGCTCCACTATTTATGTCTGGCAGAAGGACGTTTTTTTACCCTCGGTGGTAGCTTTTTGTTATTACTCCCACAGTATATTGCAGTGTAACTTAGCGTGCTGGCCTCACTTCCCTTTACTCAGCACTCTCCAGGCTTTGCTCGGAGCTTAGTCTGTGTGCATCCTTGCGTCAGCCTGTTGGTAGACTGCTGCTGTCAGCAAGGCTATCTGTGCCTGCCTGCTTCGCATCGCCTCGGTTGCCGGCTGCCTCTGTTTTGCCATTCTCCACTGCGTGAAGCAACACTTTCTACATGTGGCCGCAACAATACCAACTACATGTGGCAAGAAATCTGTTGTTAGTGTCACTACAACAAGAGCACAACCAGCACTATCCAGCTTGCAAGACAAAGCCACAGTCCTCACAGCAGAGTAGTGCCCAGTGGCCTGCCATGCAGTCTACTGAGCCTGCAGGCCTGTGCAGCCCAGTTTGTTCATTTGGTGCAGCTGCCTGCCAACCTGCGGTTTTGGGCTATCTCCGCCCATCACACTTGGTGGGCTGCATTAGAGTGCAGCCAATGATAGGTGGACCTACGGCACTACCGAGGGGATGCAGACGATTCGTGATATGCCGAACATACCAAGCGATGTGCGCTTCCCAATGCACCATCACCTGCCCTCACTCAAAGATTTTTTTACTCACAGGTGTCTTGCTCACATTTGTTAGATATCTTTTAAACAATCACAGTGAATGATAGATGATGCCTTGATGTGTTACTTTTGTTAAAAGATGCTGGGTTTTTTTAGTTCTGATGATGATCCAGTACAGTTGAAACTGGCAAACACTAATATATTCAGGGGGAATCACCCAAAACTTGTACCACAAAAGTGTATTTTTTGTGCAGACATACACTTATTTAATTATACTAATGCCCATTTGCATTAAGAGACTAAAAGTAGGGTAAATTAGAATGTCAGTGGTGTTTGTTGCTGGATTATAGTGCATGTAATTTATGACATATGTTTTGAAAAGTTCCCACTCCAACACTTGCACAATACCGGTGGTAGCATCATTAACAAACAACACAAGTGCATACACTAGTTATGTGAATTCTGACCAGTAACGAGACAAGTGATCATCACAGTTTGTGTTCAGAACGACAACCAGCAGTACAAGCTTCCAGTGTGATATGGAATGGCTGCCGCAAACATGCTAGCATTTCAGCAGAGAGGTCTAATCAGGCTGCAGTAATAGGTCGTTGCATATCATCAGGTGTTGTTGATATGTCGTTGTAGACAGTGTCTTTCAGCTTTCTCTGCAGAAAGAAATGTACAGGCATCAAATCCAGGGAAGAGGCCAGCCAAGGTACACGTCCTCTGTGTCCAGTCGAATGATTTGGAACAATTTGTGAAGACACACTGTAGTACTTTGTGCACTATGGGCTGGACAACCATCATTTTGATACCACAGATTCCTCTTAGCCTGCAGAGGAATGTCTTCTAGCATCTACGGAAGATGGTCTGTTAGGAGAGTGCGATATTTTTGTGTGTTTTGTGTTCCATCTATGAAAACCGGGCCTATGCTATGAGCTGATGGTTCACTATTCTACACCACATGTTTATACTCCATGAATGCTGATGATGTGCCTGATGAAGCCAATGGGGATTGATAACAGACCAATACTGCAAGTTTCAGTGGTTTACCTGGCCATGATTGCTGCTTTATTACTACACAAGATACGTAATACATCTGGAGTATCCTATCTCAATGCACATGTACAGAAGTTAACATGATTCTCATAATCATTTCTGTGCAGCTCTTGATGGAGAGAGATATGATAGGGATTGAACCTGTGTCAATGGAAAAAGCATAGGGCACTTGCCTCACTCGTGTTACTTCCTAGTGCGATCGCATGGGAGCTAACCTGCGGAGAAACTGCAACACCAACAAGAATGTAAAACTTTGAACATAGCTGCTAAGGTTCAGTGACCGTGTCAGAATTATATTAGAACAAATAAGCCCTCGGTCACAAATATTAAGCCAAAATTGACCAGGTTTCGACGCTACTATGAGCGTCATCTTCAGAATTAGACTAACTGTCCTAAAACATATTAGGTATATAATACATTAATAAAATTAAAGTTTGTACTGACTGGAAAAAGATGCAGTGCTTACAAGTCACATATTAAAAAAGATCTAAGCCCGAAAGGCGACATCATGAATAGTTGTAAGTAAGATGGTGAGCCGCTAAGGGCTACTCGTACTTTAGTGTGCAACCCTTGTTCACTAAAGTAGGAGCAGCCCTTAGCGGCTCACCATCTTACTTACAACTATTCATGACGTTGCCTCTCCGGCTTAGATTTTTTTTAATATGTGACTTGTAAGTACTGCATCTTTTTCCAGTCAGTACAAACTTTAATTTTATTAATGTATTATATACCTAATATGCTTTAGAACAGTTCGTCTAATTCTGAAGACGACACTCATAGTAGCGTCGAAACCTGGTCAATTTTGGCTTAATATTTGTGACCGAGGGCTTATTTGTTCTAATATAACCGACAAGAACATTGATTTTCCCCTCTTCTGTTGTAACTTGTTTCCTTCTGTTATGTTATGTTGTCTAGGTGTTAAATTTCTTCTTTCACTTAACTGGATCAAGAGGCTGATAAATTATTGCCAAGATCATTGACATCTATTGAGATACCTTGCCGCATACACCGTTCAGGAATGAACTGCATTCCATCCATACACCACGTGTATGTCAGCCTTTTCTGCATTGGTAAATGCATTTGTCTTCTCATAACCTACTAATTGGACTGCCACACACTGACTAGCAAGTCGCAGTGCACTCAAAGAACACATAAGCACACTGTAAGAAAACATAACATCATACCTAGCAACTACGCAAGCCGAATGGCACAAATGAGTGTCGGTGTGGAAACTTTTCAAAAATATCATGTAAATGACTCACATTAGAATCATATAACAAACACCACTGACATTCTGATTTACTCCACTTTTAGTTTGTTAATGCCAGTAGGTGTTGTTCCATGCAAAAGATGTACGTTTGCACAAAAAATATATTTTCTAAGTATTATTACACTCTGTTTATTGGATAGCAGCACGAACCATGACTACCAATCCATTCTGTGAAAACAGCACATCAACAGCACTTTCCGCCTCTGCAATATTTATGGTGTGAGTATTAGGTGGTTCACCCTGTACACTGTAATAATTGCGATTAAGATACTTGTGAATAAAATGATACCTTTTTCCAAATACTAAATTTAAAAAATGATAAGTTGAGACTGAAATGAAGCTTCCAATACGGGTCCCGCTGCTCAATAATAATTTGGAAATAAACCGAGTTTCATTTCACTTCAAAAATCAAAACTAAATAAAGAAAGCACAGTATGTAAATCAAACATACAGAACAAAATGCGCAATAAATGAAAACTTTTTCCACCACTACAAACAATGGAAAATGAAACTTAATGTCTGAAAAGAGCTTCAGCATCACAGCATCTGCATAACTTGACACTGCACCAGAAGATGATGAGTATTGCATTTGTCGAGACATTGCTGTATATTAACACAACTACCCGGCTGGAAACCCAAGTGCTTTCCACCAACAGTGTACATGAGGAGAGTCTACATCCACATAACATTTCTGCAGCCACACTTAAAGTGAGTTGTACATAACACATTCTGCTTCTAGTCTGCAATTCTTTTTGTTCTATCATGCCTACCATTTTATCATTGTTTCTAATACACTGAAGAGCCTGCCTAATATCACGTAGGGCCCCCGCAAGCACACAGAAGTGCCACAATGTGACATGGCATGGACTCAGCTAGTGTCTGAAGTAGTGCTGGAGGGAACTGACACCTTGAATCCTGCAGGGCTGTCCATAAATACGAGTGGGTGGAGATCTCTTCTGAACAGCACGATGCAAGGCATCCGAGATGTGCTAAATAATGTTCATGTCTGGGCAGTTTGGTGGCCAGCTGAAGTGTTTAAACTCAGAAGAGCGTTCCTGGAGCCACTCTGTAGCAATTCTGGATGTGTGAGGTGTTGCGTTGTCCTGGTGGAATTTCCAAAGTCTGTCGGAATGACAGTCGACATGAATGGATGCAGGTGATCATACAGTATGCTTACATACATGTCACCTGTCAGAGTCATATCTAGACATATCAGGCGTCCAATATCACACCAACTGCAAATGCCCCACACCATTACAGAGCCTCTACCAGCTTGAACAGTCCTCTGTTGACATGTAGGGCCCATGGATTCATGAGGTAGTCTCCCTACCCTTACACATCCATCCACTTGATACAATTTGAAATGAGACTCATGCAACCAGGCAACATGTTTCCAGTCCTCAACAATCCAATGTCAGTGTTGACAGGCCCAGGCTAGGTGTAAAGCTTTGTGTCATGCAGTCATCAAGGGTATACGTGTGGGCCTTCGGCTCCAAAGGCCCATATCAGTGATGTTTTGTTGAATAGCTCACACACTGGCACTTGTTGATGGCCCTTCATTGAAATCTGCAGCAAGTTGCAGAAGGGTTGCACTTCTGTCACATTGAATGCTTGTCTTCAGTCATTGTTGGTCCTGCTCTTGCAGGATCTTTTTTTGACAGTGTCAAAGCTTTGATGTTTTGGTGGATTCCTCATATTCACGGTATACTTGTGAGATGGTCGTATGGGAAAATCCCCATTTCATCAGTACATCGGAGATGCTGTGTCCCATTGCTCATGTGCCGACTATAACACCACATTCAAACTCACTTAAATCTTGATAACCTGTCACTGTAGCAACAGTAACTGATCTAACAACTGCGCCAGACACTTGTTTCCTTATATAGGCATTGCCAATTGCAACGTTGTATCCTGCCTGTTTACAAGTCTCCTGTTTACGTGTCTCTGTATTTGAATATGCGTGCCCGTATCAGTTTCTTTGGTGATTCAGTGTAGTTTAAATTTACATTTGCTTTAGTCATCTCAGTTCTGTTTGTATTATCATGATCACTTCCATTTGGTACTGTCTGTTCCGCAGGTTGTTGTTGTTGTTGTTTGGTCTTCAGTGTGAAGACAGGTTTGGTGCTGCTCTCCATGCTACTCTATCCCATGCAACTTCTTCATCTCTGAGCAGCTACTGCAACCTCAGGGTGTATACGCCACGGGACAACCGGGAGATGCGGGAAAAACCCGGGAATTTTTTCATCCGGGAGAAAACTGGGAAAAACTCGGGAATTTTTTAGAAGTGCGGGAATTTTTCATTGTTTTAGTTTTCAGTTAAATTTTTGTAATTTTGACTGGTAAGAACCGATACTCTAACAAAGGATATTACTATATCCTGCTACTGCAGAATAATACTTCAACAATAAAACATAAACAAGAGAAAAAAAAAACGAAAATAACTTAAATTGCAAGGGAAACGCACCATACACAACAACGAAACACAGTGCTCGTGCAAGTGTCTGCCAACAGCAAAATGTGTCAAAGGCTTTAAGAAGACTATGCAATGCTTCATAACAACAAATTGCCTCCGATGAGCGTAAAGTCACAACTGTTTACATTAGATTCATTTTAGAGTAACGAGCAGGCTCGTGCGCATGCACAGTAGAGAGATGTTTGAGTTGTAGATTCTCCCGCTTCTGGCTACAAGAATGTGGCTGTAGGCTGTGCAAGCAGTCGCAGTAAGCATCTAGATGTTACCAGGAAAAGGGGGCGCCAAATTCATATTCTTGAGGAAAAGAACTTGTTTCACAAATCGCCTAGCATCCAGCGCACGTTTATGTATCGATTATTCATATGATTTTGAAATGCTTCCGTGTTGGTTTTTGAACCCATTTAAGTTGATTTCTGAATGAATCGTAAGTTGATTTTTTAATGCGTGATGTGTCAGGAGAATCCTCATCGTATCTAGAAATAAACTTTCAGCAGACAAAAGGGGACGGGGCTATATGAGCTGAGTGAAGTAAAGCCGAACGGATGAATGCCAATAGCTGTCTGATTGTGTGGTTGATTGGGTTTTGGAATGATCAGCATTGTTATAATTACTAGTGAAATCTATAGATTCAGACTACCAGAATGGAAATAAACAACTGACAGGAATAACAGGTGAGAAAGATTACGTATTATCTTCTCGGTGTATCCAAGAATGAAACTTTGACAGAAATTTTTTGACCTGATCGCTATACTAGTAAGGACCAGTTGTACAGCCCCTGGCTAGCAGCCGCTTAAGTTCTATTTTGGAAGTAACACAGAAGCAGAAAACGTGTTGTACAAAAACGTGGTAGTGCCTAACCGGAAAATAATCGTGGGGTAACCAAACCTGTGATTCTGGCAGGGTTAGTGAAGTTAATCGGCGAACAAATTTTGACAATGGCAGGAATAGCTACAGAATTGGTGATGACAAGATTGTTTGTTAGAACGAGGAAGGAGAAGAAACAGGGACATCACTCAAATTGTGGAAGAATAAGACGATTCCAAATTTATATAAAAATTCATAAGAGGAAGCCGCCTGGTAGAATTTTGCATAGAGCACAACTTAATCATAGCTAACACTTGGTACAAGAATCATAAAAGAAGGTTGTATACATGGTAGAAGCCTGGAGATACTGACAGGTTTCAGATAGATAATATAATGGTAAGACAGAGATTTAGGAACCAGGTTTTTAACTGTAAGACATTTCCAGGGGCAGGTGTGGACTCTGACCACAATCTATTGGTTATGAACTGTAGATTAAAACTGAAGAAACTGCAAAAAGGTGGGAATTTAAGGAGATGGGACCTGGATAAATTGACAGAACCAGAGGTTGTAGAGAGTTTCAGGGAGAGCATAAGGGAACAATTGACAGGAATGGGGGAAAGAAATACAGTAGAAGAAGGATGGGTAGCTTTGAGGGATGAAATTGCGAGACAGCAGAGGATCAAATAGGTATAAGGATGAGGGCTAGTAGAAATCCTTGGGTAACAGAAGAAATATTGAATTTAATTGATGAAAGGAGAAAATGTAAAAATGCAGTAAATGAAGTAGGCAAAAAGGAATACAAACATCTAAAAAATGAGATCGACAGGAAGTGCAAAATGGCTAAGCAGGGATGGCTAGAGGGCAAATGTAAGGATGTAGAGGCTTATCTCACTAGGGGTAAGATAGATACTGCCTACAGGAAAATTAGAGAGACCTTTGGAGAAAAGAGAACCACTTGTATGAATATCAAGAGCTCAGATGGAAACCCAGTTCTAAGCAAAGAAGGGAAAGCAGAAAGGTGGAAGGACTATATAGAGGGTCTATACAAGGGCGATGTACTTGAGGACAATATTATGGAAACGGAAGAGGATGTAGATGTAGATGAAATGGGAGATATGATACTGCGAGAAGAGATTGACAGAGCACTGAACACCTGAGTCGAAACAAGGCCCCGGGGGTAGATAACATTCCATTAGAACTACTGACAGTCTTGGGAGAGCCAGCCCTGACAAAACTCTACCATCTGGTGAGCAAGATGTATGAGACAGGTGAAACACCCTCAGACTTCAAGAAGAATATAATAATTCCAATCCCAAAGAAGGCAGGTGTTGACAGATGTGAAAATTACCAAACTACCAGTTTAATAAGTCACGGCTGCAAAATACTAACGCAAATTCTTTACAGACAAATGGAAAAACTAGTAGAAGCCGACCTCGGGGAAGATCAGTTTGGATTCCGTAGAAATATTGGAGCACGTGAGGCAATACTCACCCTACGACTTATCTTAGAAGCTAGATTAAGGAAAGAGAAACCTAGGTTTCTAGCATTTGTAGACTTAGAGAAAGCTTTTGACAATGTTGACTGGAATACTCTCTTTCAAGTTCTGAAGGTGGCAGGGGTAAAATACAGGCAGCGAAAGGCTATTTACAATTTGTATAGAAACCAAATGGCAGTTATAAGACTCGAGGGCATGAAAGAGAAGCATTGGTTGGGAAGGGAGTGAGACAGGGTTGTAGCCTCTCCTCAATGTTATTCAATCTGTATGTTGAGCAAGCAGTGAAGGAAACAAAAGAAAAATTTGTGGTAGGTATTAAAATCCATGGAGATGAAATAAAAATTTAGAGGTTCACTGATGACATTGTAATTCTGTCAGAGACAGCAAAGAACTTGGAAGAGCAGTTGAACAGAATGGATAGTGTCTTGAAAAGATGATATAAGATGAACATCAACAAAAGCAAAACGAGGATAATGGAATGTAGTCGAATTATGTCGGTTGATGCTGAGGGAATTAGATTAGGAAACGAGACACTTAAAGTAGTAAAGGAGTTTTGCTATTTGGGGAGCAAAATAACTGATGATGGTTGAAGTAGAGATGATATCAAATCTAAACTGGCAATGGCAAGGAAAGCGTTTCTGAAGAAGAGAAATTTGTTAAGATTGAGTATAGATTTAAGTGTCAGGAAGTCGTTTCTGAAAGTATTTGTATGGAGTGTAGCCATGTGTGGAAGTGAAACATGTATGACAAATAGTTTGGACAAGAAGAGACTAGAGGTTTTGGAATGTGGTGCTACAGAAGAATGCTGAAGATTAGATGTGTAGATCACATAACTAATGAGGAGGTATTGAATAGAATTGGGGAGAAGAGAAGTTTGTGGCACAACTTGACTAGTAGAATGGATCGATTGGTAGGACATGGTCTGAGGCATCAAGGGATCACCAATTTAGTATTGGAAGGCAACGTGGAGGGTAAAAATCGTAGAGGTAGACCAAGAGATGAACACACTAAACAGATTCAGAATGATGTTGGTTGCAGTAGGTACTGGAAGATGAAGAAGCTTGCACAGGATAGAGTAGCATGGAGAGCTGCATAAAACCAGTCTCAAGACTCAAGACCACAACAACAGCAACAACAACAATACTACTTTTCGATCTCATGCTTGAGAAACTGATGTGTATGAATGAAATGTGAAACTATTACCTAACATAAAGCTTTTAGCTGTTAGTAGGCCTAATAGGCATTTTATATTGGTACTTCGCGAATTATATTCTGTCTTGTTATCAAAATGGCCATTTGTGGCAAAACAGTCTTGTTTATTTGGTGTGTGTTACAAAATGGCTGCAATATCAGAAAGGCCTATTTTGTTTTATCTAGCAGTCAGTGGAAAATAGGCGTAATCAGATCGAGAAACCGTACCGGTGTTGGGTATTATTTGTGTTAACAGCTTTTTCAGTATTAGATAACAACATTTTGATTTTTCATGTAGCAAAATGTTTGACGAACTTTGATGAGGTAATAGATTCTTTCGCAGGAAGGTAAGTATGCCATGTAAAGCTGTAGCAAGATTAGAGAGAGAAAAAATGCTAGGAGCTAAGGACTGAAGAAATGTGTAATTTCTCGCTTATCTCTTGTCTTTATTGGTTTTATGTATCCTATATTTAATTTTATATCACACAAAACAGCAAGTTATTAGCTAATAGGCAATAAAAAGTGCAAATTTTCTGAAGAGTTCTTGTTCTCCCGATTACAAATAATCCTGTTGTTGTTGTGGTCTTCAGTCCTGAGACTGGTTTGATGCAGCTCTCCATGCTACTCTATCCTGTGCAAGCTTCTTCATCTTCCAGTACCTACTGCAACCTACATCCTTCTGAATCTGCTTAGTGTATTCATCTCTTGGTCTCCCTCTACGATTTTTACCCTCCACGCTGCCCTCCAATACTAAATTGGTGATCCCTTGATGCCTCAGAACATGTCCTACCAATTGATCCCTTCTTCTAGTCTAGTTGTGCCACAAACTTCTCATCTCCCCAATCCTATTCAATACCTCCTCATTAGTTATATGATCTACCCATCTAATCTTCAGCATTCTTCTGTAGCACCACATTTCGAAAGCTTCTATTCTCTTCTTGTCCAAACTAGTTATCGTCCATGTTTCACTTCCATACATGGCTACGCTCCATACAAATACTTTCAGAAATGACTTCCTGACACTTAAATCTATACTCGATGTTAACAAGTTTCTCTTCTTCAGAAATGCTTTCCTTGCTATTGCCAGCCTAGATTTGATATCCTCTCTACTTTGACCATCATCAGTTATTTTGCTTCCCAAATAGCAAAACTCCTTTACTACTTTAAGTGTCTCATTTCCTAATTTAATTCCCTCAGTATCACCTGACTTAATTTGACTACATTCCATTATCCTCGTTTTGCTTTTGTTGATGTTCATATTATATCCTCCTTTCAAGACACTATCCATTCCCTTTAACTGCTTTTCTAAGTCCTTTGCTGTCTCTGACAGAATTACAATGTCCTCAAGTATATCGCCCTTGTATAAACCCTCTATATACTCCTTCAACCTTTCTGCTTTCCCTTCTTCGCTTAGAACTGGGTTTCCATCTGAGCTCTTGATATTCATACAAGTGGTTCTCTTTTCTCCAAAGGTCTCTTTAATTTTCCTGTAGGCAGTATCTATCTTACCTCTAGTGAGATAAGCCTCTACATCCTTACATTTGTCCTCTAGCCATCCCTGCTTAGCCATTTTGCACTTCCTGTCGATCTCATTTTTGAGACGTTTGTATTCCTTTTTGCCTACTTCATTTACTGCGTTTTTATATTTTCTCCTTTCAAATAATCCCATCTGCTATTAATTGTGAGATTTTTTTCTTAAGAGGGGCAGGCTGTCAAACTGGGCGACTGGGAGTAGGAGAGGCACCACAGGACATTTCAATTTCCACTGTCCTGAATATAGTTTAATGGCATCCATTACAAAATATACACGTTTCAATTCCACGGAGCGAAATACAGTGACGTGTGGTACAAGAGTGCTTTACAAAGAGGCGTGCCATTGCACTTTGCCACACTTAGGACCAAATAATATGCCTTCATTTCCTCGAACAATTGTGTTTTATGTTTCAGACTTTTCAGAAAGATATGCGCTACAAGATGAACATATTTTTGAAAATGCGATTTTTTTAGTATTGACCTGGTTTGCAATTACCGTAGATCTGGGGCTGATGCGCAGAGCAGTCTGAGTTATAGTGGGTAGTCTCCATGTGACCCGTGTTTACATTTAGTGATTTTGCTTTTTCCCCCTCGTTCACTCTCACGTCAAATGAAAACAAAACGAATATCTGTGGCTGGGAGCCGTCAAGTGAATTAAAATGCATTCACATAATTACGCAAGGCTAAAATATGTCATTAGTTTCAGATTTTATTTTATTTCCCCTTTTCTGACAGTCAAGCATTAATCGCCTTGCAGAACAATGAAGTTATTATTGTCTGTTTGCCAAAGAAATTTGATTTTTATAAACTTTTTCTGCAGAGGCAGTCAATGTATTTGAAACAAGATGTTTAATTCCACAGTACTGGCTAGTTTCAACTGTTCGCTGCATTTCAAGTGCACATTTTCATCTTCTAGCACATGTGGCATTTTGCCATAATAAAGAACCAAACATGATATAATAGAGTACTGGTGCCCCAAGAAAATTTACATTCCGAAAACCACACTGAAAGCTTATTATCAGGTCGAGGTCTACTTCATTGGGAATCTGGACATACGAATGTGCACTTTAAGTATGCACTTTAAATGTGCACATTTTAGTATGGTTCATGAAGTTCCGATGCTCTTGGAGTATCCTCTGATGTCTTGTTTCTTTTGTGACATAATGTATGACCTTCTAGTATTTTACACGTATGTACATACGGGCTTCCTACATCATGATAGCTGCACAAGTGCGGTGTCACCTGTTATCTGTGCTCTCTGGCAACTGCTGAAATGAACCCATTTCTAACAGGTCGCGGGAAAATATTGCGAATGGTAGTTTGTAAAGCGTTGCTTTCAAAGTAAATATCCTTTCACGTAAGCAGGGTCACACATTGGTGTGGTTCTTGTTGATTCTCTCAGTAGGTGGGATTATACTAGGCATGGCCTTCACCTCAACAGGAAGGGGAAGGGTAAATTGGCTGGGGAAATAGCAGGAAAGTTAAAGGGGGGAGGCACTGTCATGAGTGGTAAAATACCACTGGTTATAGGATTCAGAAAAGACCCTTTTTTAGGGTAGGGAGGACAGAAAGAAAGCAAATTTTAAGAGAGGTTAGAACTGAGACAAACCTTCAGTTTGAGAAAGAAATCAAAAAACATAATTCCAGCTCATTACATCAGCATAAACAGCCATTGGTTAAGAATTTTCAACTGTCAGCAGATATTTTAACTCCACCCAATTTTAACTCAGTCAATGTGAAATGTCAGCTATCTTTATTGCATCAAAATATTCGAGGACTGAGAAATAAAATTAATGAATTAACTATCCGCATAGATGAATTAGAGTCTTCAAACCCAGCTGACATAATCTGCCTGAGAAAAGTCCCTACAGCTGCATAAGCGGTGAGACACAGTTATGCACACATAACAGGATGGCAACTCAAACTAGGGACAGTTTAAACGCTGATCAATCCTCTTACCAAATCCACCTAACATGCGATGACCAGTACAATGATGGAATAATTCAAGCGAGGGCGAAGTGACAGACAGCACTGTGTCTTCAGAATCCAATGTTTAAAACATCAAAAGGCAGAAGGAACCACTACAACCAAGGTAGACAAAAGAAACCACAATCCACACCGCAATTGAGGAGGCTGTCAAACTACATCTCATGCTGGACAGCATCGGCAAGACGAGGAGAAGTACACTGCTGCCAAGAAAACGCTAACCCCCAGGGCAGGTAACTGGGGCATTAGCGGCCAATAGGTAGTAAAATACTGCTGGCTGCACTTCACCAAATAAAGCACTCCATCTTCAGGCCACAAGTGGCCCACTGGGACCATCCAACCGCCGTGTCATCCTCAGATGAGGATGCGGATAGGAGGGGCGTGTGGTCAGCACACTGCTCTCCCGGTCGTTATGATGGTTTTCTTTGACCGGAACCGCTACTATTCAGTTGAGTAGCTCCTCAATTGGCATCATGAGGCTGAGTGCACCCCGAAAAATGGCAACAGCGCATGGCAGCCTGGATGGTCACCCATCCAAGTGTCGGCCACGCCCGACAGCGCTTAACTTCGGTGATCTGACGGGAACCGGTGTATCCACTGTGGCAAGGCCATTGCCTACTTCACCAAATAATATCACAAAATTCAAAAACTAATAGCAGGCAGTAGAAGATGGCTAATAGATTCCGCCAACTCGACACGCTCCACTTGCTGCTGTTCGTCTCACGGTGACCCTCGAGTAGCAACACACGAACAAATGGTGTGATCACAAAATAGTGGAGGTTTCACTAATGGATTAATGTTCACTCAACTCAACATGCTGGGTCTGGTGGACAACGAGGTAGTGGCCCTCACAACTACAGCCCCTAGATCCGGCAATGCCTTCGTGCTGCCAGCGGTTCCGGTATGTCCTCGCTCTGCCAGACCTCTCTGCTGCTCCGTCCCCACCAAACTCCCAATACACCTGACCTGGAAAACACTTCTTCACATCCTTTCAAAGATAGTACAGGTACTAGATATCGATAAACGCTGCTGCCGTCACTTGCGGACAGACAACACTAGCAAATGTATTGGCACCAGCAAACAGAAGAAGAAAACGAGACACCACTATCCCTATTACACAATGCCACATACCAACAGCACCAACCCTAGCTGCACATGGCTCTTGTGAGACATTTTGAAAAGTTGACATTGAGACTACCTTCCATGATCAGTACTTATGATATGAGGCACGCCAAAATGAGATATCCATGTTGAGACTATGGAAATGAAACTGCTTGTGCTGTGATGTCAGCTAATGGAACTGCTTCTGGCCATTGGGAAAAATGATAAATAATTGTTAGTAAATAGTGATATCCTTATGTTGGAGATAGGAGCCCAACTAAGTCCATGTAAATGCGACTGAATCTTGTTGTCGTTTGAGGATAGTGTACCACTGCGCTGTTGGTGTGTCTCCAGACTTTACTTTGTTGGCAAGGAATACATGCTGTACTCCAGGCCTTCACGTCTTTTTTTTTAGTGATGGCCAAATGTAGTGCTTTCTCACCAAATTAATGGTTGCTTCAACACCAGGGTGAGCTAGTTTGTGCAGCAAGTTGAAAATCGCTTGTTGTAGTTGTTGAGGTACATATGGGCGAATTATATCTCCAGCTATGTCACAAACAAGTTCTTTACAATTTGGCAACATTATTATTTGAAGTGCAAGGGATGTCATATTCTTGATGTGTGGAAGCTCCATGTCACATCGTTGGCTTCCCGCAATTTGTTCCATGGTAACAGTTGGATATATAGTGATTGAAGCAATTTGTGAACAAGCATCAGATGCAAGGTTCTCCTTCCCTGTAGCCTAATGTATGTCTGTGGTGAACTGTCTGATGAAACTAATGTGTCAAATCTGATGTGGAGTAGCTTTGTCTGAAAGTTGCTTGAACATGAAGGTGAGTGGCTTGTGGTCAATATAAATTGTAAAATCATGTCCTTCAAGCATGTACTGAAAGTGCTTCAGTGCTGAGTAGGCAGTGAGGAGTTCTCTGTCATAGGTTGAGTAATTCCTCTCTGCATTTGTCAGTTCTTGGAGAAGAATGCTAACGGTTGCAGATTATTGTCTTTGATTTGTTGTAAAGATGCACAAATAGCATAATCTGAGCTGTCAACCATTAAAATTAGAGATAAATTTGAAGATGGATGAGCCAGGAGTGCTGAATTGGCCAAGCTATTTTTAGGTCATTAAAGGCTTGTCAAAGATTTTTTGTTGAATTAATTTTCCTGTTATCATTTTTCCTAGTCCCATGGAGTAGGTTCAAAAACTCTGCTTGTTTACTGGCTGAATTTGGTAGTGCTCTTCAGCAAAAATTAATGAGGCCAAGAAGTTGGCACAGTTCTTTTATCTTTATAGGGAACAGATAGTCAACAATGGTTTGGACTCGATCTGGTAATGGTCTGATTCCCTCTGCAGTTACCACATATCCCAGGAAAGGTACTTCTATTGAACTGAAAATGCATTCGTTCAGATTGATTCTGATTTGAATTTACTGAGGCATTCGAAAAGCAATTGAAGTTGCTTCTTATGCTCTACTTCATCTTGTAATGCCACTAGAATGTCATCTATATAACAGTACATGAAATCCAGGTCTCTCAGTATATTGTTGATATACCTTCGAAAAGTTTGTGGTGTGTTTTGAGGTCCAAACAGAAGTCACAAAAACTCAAACAAACCAAATGGAGTTATCACTGTGGTCATAGGTACATCATCTGGATGTACAGGTATGTGATGATAAGCTCTGACCAGATCTATCTTTGAAAATATTTGTTTTCCATGTAGCTGTCTATTAAAATCTTGAAGCTTAGGCATAGGATACCTGTCAGGCTTGGTGATTTTGTTGAGAGCACGGTAGGCTCCGCAAGACCTCCAGGATCTGTCTTTCTTGGGAACTAAGTGGAGGGGAGTTGCCCAGGTGCTCTTTGATGGCTGGCAGATTTTCATATTAATCATCTGTTGAAACTCTGCTTTAGCTGCTTTAAGTTTATCTGGTGGTAGTCGTTGCACCTTTGCTGCTACAGGATGTCCTTCTGTGACAATCATATGATAAACAGTGGTATCTGGGATGTCAAAATGGATGTTTTCTTGGAACAAGTTGGGAAATTTCTTTAGAATGGCAGCATATTTTCAATCTCGTGGTATTACATGAACTGTTTCTATGCCTGAGACCTTAATCAATGTGCCAGATGTTGCTGCTGACGTTACTGGGTCAATGAGTTGTCTGTTCTTGAAGTCTACTAAAAGATTATAATGGTTAATGAAGTCAGCTTTGATAATTGGTGATTGAACATCTGCAATTTCCAAATTCTATGTGAAGTTGTGCTGTAAACCCAAATTGAGTAATAATACCGTAGATGCTCTCTGTAAATATTAATACCAGTGCCATTTGCAGCATAAAGTCTATGATCTGTTTTCTTTCAGTGATCACTATTTGAAGGTGGAGATACTGAAATATCAGCTCTGGCGTCAATTAAGTAATGACTTCCGCTATTTCTGTCTGTAAATAGACGGCATGAAAGCTGGCTCCGATCGCTTCCACTGCTAGTGTGGAGCATTTGAGTTTGACTGTTTGTTAGAATTTTGGGTTGGAGATGGTCAAACATGCACAGCCTCTGACATTCCTTTGCCCTGTGGTGATATTTAAAGTCATGCCAACACAGTGCTCCATTAGGATTAAAGTGCTTGGCTGACTGTGACCTGTCCCATCATCTACTTCGTGAGGAGCTAGATGAACATGAGATGTCTCTTGAACGTAACAATGTTTTCAATTCATTGATTGTCAGCATTAATTCAGCAATCTGCATTTCTAATTTTGAGATTCTATCATTACTGGTATCATTTACTTTACTGACTGCAAAAGTGGATGATGCCTGCAAGTTTTGAGTACATATATTCAACCCCGTTTGTGAAAATTCGACAATTTTGTCAGCCACAGTGGCTATGGTGTCAAGATTGTCTTTACTTGTAGCTAGTATAGAACATGCGGTGACAGGAAGCTGCTGCATAAATATGGTTTTCAAAAAAATCATCCTTGACTTGTTTACCAGTTAAAGTTCACATCTCACATAAGACCTGAGTTGGCTTCTTATCACCTAATTCCATTTGTGCTAATAATTTTGTTACTTTTCTATTTTATGACTCTTCAAATTCCTGATGTAGTCTTGTTGTAAGCTATGTGAACAGAGTGGTAGATAATGGTAGAGTCAAAAAGTCGGATATTAATTCTACTACATCCACTCCAGTGATGCAACAACATGATTGAATTTTGTGGTTTCGTTAGTGGATACCCACTGTGGTAAACTGTGCTTCAACTTGAAGGAACCATACCTATATATTTTTCTTCCAGATGGGTGGAATCATCAATGGAACATGAGCAATATCCACTTTGTTCTATACTGATGCAGGCGTTGCATTTGTGTCCTTGCTGTCACCGATCATTTTTACATTTCACTAACCACAAATGTGTTCCACTTCTTATTAATCATGTTGGGCTCACCAGTATGATTTATGGTTTATGGTAGAAGGTCAATAAAAAACAAGAAATGATGTATTTATACATTTAATGAACACTCAGAACATTGTAGATGTGAACAAGATCAGAGATGATAACAGTTTCTTAGTAATAAGAATGTAAACAAAGCCCAGAGATATAATTTACAAATATTAACACTTGAGTCTGCCATAATTCTCTCTCATTCCTTTCCCCCAATCTGTATTCACCTACTATTTTTTGTTCTCTATTGAATTCCAGTACCCCTTGACTATTAAATTTTCATGCCCCTTAACTATCTGAATACTTTCTTTGGTCTCATCATGCATTTCTCCAATCTCTTCATCTTCTGTGGAGCTTGTTGGCATATAAACTTTTACTACTGGACTGGGTGTGGGCTTTATTTTTATCTTGGCTACACTAGTGCATTCACTATGCTGTTCATAGTAACTTATCTGCATTCCTATTTTTTTATTCATCATTAAACCTACTCCTGCATTACCTCTATTTGATTTTGTCTTTATAGTTATGTGTTCACCTGACAAAAAAAAGTCCTGTTCTTCCTGCCACTGAACTTCACTAACTCCCAATATATCTAATTTTAACCTATCCATTTCCCTTTTTAAATTTTCTAACCTACCTTCCTGTCTAAGAGGTCTGACATTCCATGCTTCAATCTGTAGAACATCACTTTTGTTTCTCCTGATAATGACATCCTCCTGAGTAGTCCCCACCTGGTGATCTGAATGGGGGCTATTTTATCTGAGAGGATGCCATCATTATTTAATCATGCATTAGAGCTGCACGCCCTCAGGAAAAATTATGGCTATAGTTTCCCCTTGCTTTCAGCCATTCACAGTACCAGCACAACAAGGCCCTTGTCATTGATGTTACAGTGCCCCTGCAGCTACTGAAATGACTGCTGCCCTTCTGCAGGAACCACACATTTGTCTGGCCTCTCAACAAGAAGCCCTCCATTGTGGTTGCACCCACAGTACAGCTATCTGTATCCCTGAAGCATGCAAACCTCCCCACCAATGGCAGGTGCCATGGTTCATGGAGGAGTGGGTGTATACCCGAGGTTATGTCCAAGTACTTGGAACTCAGAGACAGTTCCATCAATGTGTTCCAGTATATTTTCTAAATGCTGCTCCACAGTGTTCATGCTAACTCTCAACTATTTTACTCGACTGAAACCATTTTCCATTGGCCCATTTTCTTATTTGATATTGTCATCCATATAGAATTTCATCCCAGTTATTTTCTTTGTCTCATTTGAGCCACCCGTCCTTGCATCTGCTCCAGTGTGGAAAATGATAGCCAGCATTTCATTACCTATTGCAGAGACATATTAAATAAAAAAATGTAGTAAGTAGCTTATGCAGACTACAGTATGAATTAGTACCACTTCCAGGGGCTAGTGTAAGGCAAAACCCAATCAGATCCACTATATTAACTACTTCAACAACTACTGATAGCTGCCTGTGCCTGGCTTAGTGACCCCATCATGAAAGAGGGCATTCATGGATGTGAAACAAGCTTATGCATCTACATGATCTCAGAAGAAGAGATACAATACCTGTGTAAAGTTCACATGCTCCACACAACTGTTGTGATCACAACCGAGTGTCTGTGGACTCACTTACAAATTCAAGTACCTAGCAATCTTATCAATGAAGCCAAGGCATCGAAGAACGTACAAAACATCAATAGTCATTTTTATCTGTGTCAGTTGTATGCAGAAAGTTAATTTCTTAATCTTCTAATTTGTGTGACTTCCAGGTGTTCTGCCTGCTAAAAGGAAATCTCACTCTGCAGCAGAGTGTGCACTGATTTGATCTACCAGGAAGTTTGAAATCAGTACAAACTCCATTACAGAGTGAAAATTCATTTTGGAAACTATATCCTAGCCTATGGTGAAGCCATTTCTCCACAGTATCATTTTTTCCAGGAGTGGTAGTCCTCCTAGGTATGCGGGAGAACTTCCATGAAGTGTGAAAGTTAGGAGAAGACGTACAGCTGTAAGGGATGACTGTGAGCCATGCTTGGATAGCTCTGTTGATGGAGCTTCATCAGTCATAAAGCTTCACTCATTTTACCTTAGATTAATCAAATAAATCCAGGATGGGATATAACAATACCAGAGAAGGAAAGTTGCTACTCACCATATAGCAGAGATACCGAGTCGCGATAGCCACAATAACAGCAGCGCGCGAGTGCGCGCGCGCCCACACACACACACACACACACACACACACACACACACACACACACACACACACACGCAAATGCAACTTAAAACACACGTCTGCAGTCTCAGAGAGCTGAAACTACACTGCAAGCAGCAGCACCAGTGCATGATGGAAACCGAGCGAGGTGGCGCAGTGGTTAGCACACTGGACTCGCATTCAGGAGGACGACGGTTCGACCCCGTCTCCGGCCATCCTGATTTAGGTTTTCTGTGATTTCCCTAAATCGTTTCAGGTGAATGCCGAGATGGTTCCTTTGAAAGGGCACGGCCGATTTCCTTCCTAATCCTTCCCTAACCCGAGCTTGCGCTCCGTCTCTAATGACCTCATTGTCGACGGGATGTTAAACACTAACCACCACCACCACCACCACCACCACCACCATGATGGAAGTGGTGCCTGGGTGGAGGTAAGGACGAGCTGGGGTGGGAAAGGGGAGGGATAGTATGGTGGGAGTGGCGGACAGTGAAGTGTTGCAGTTTACATGGAGGGCATGAAAGAAGGTGCAGAGGTGGGAGGGGGTAAGTAGCAGATAGGAGAGAAATAAAAAGAAATTAAAAGACTGGGTGTGGCGGTGAAATTACAGCTGTGTAGTGCTGGAATGGGAACAGGGAGGGGGCTGGATGGGTGAGGACAGTGACTAACAAAGGTTGAGGCCAGGAGGGTTACAGGAACGTAGGATGTATTGCAGGGAAAGTTCCCACCTGCGCAATTCAGAAAAGCTGGGGCTGGAGTGAAGGATCCACGTGGCACAGGCTGTGAATCAGTCATTGAGATGAGGTATATTATGTTTGGCAGTGTGTTCAGCAACAGGATGGTCCACTTGTTTTTTGGCCACAGTTTATTGGTGGCTGTTCATGATGACAGACAGCTTGTTCGTTGTCATGCCACATAGAATGCAGCACAATGGTTGCAGCTTAGCTTGTAAATCACATTACTGGTTTCACAGGTAGCCCTGCCTTTGATGGGATAGGTGATGTTAGTGACCAGACTGGAGTAGGTGGTGGTAGGAGGATGTATGGGACAGGTCTTACACCTAGGTCTATTACGAGGGTATGAGCTATGAGGTAAGGGATTGGGAGCAGGGGTTGTGTAAGGATGGACTATTATATTGTGTAAGTACGGGGGACTGCGGAATACCATGGTAGCAGGACTGGGAAGGTTAGTGGGCAGGACATTTCTCATTTCAAGGCATGACAAGAGGTTATCGAAACCCTGGCGGATAATGTAATTCAGTTGCTCCAGTTCCGGATGGTACTGAGTTATGAGTGGAATGCTCCTTTGTGGATGGACTGTGGGACTTTGGGAGGTGGCGGGAGACTGGAAAGATAAGGCATGGGAGATTTGTTTTTGTACAAGGATGGGAGGATAATTACGGTCAGTGAAGGCTTCAGTGAGACCCTCAGTATATTTTGAGAGGGACTGCTTGTCACTGCAGATGCAATAACCACAGGTGGCTAGGCTGTGTGGAAGGGGCTTCTTGGTATGGAATGGATGGCAGCTGTCGAAGTGGAGGTATTGCTGGTGGTTAGTAGGTTTGATATGGACGGAGGTACTGATGTAGCCATCTATGAGGTGAAGGTCAACATCTAGGAAGGTGGCTTGTTGGACTGAGTAGGACCAGGTGAAGCAAACGGGGCAAGAGTTGTCGAGGTTCTGGAGGAATGTGAATAAGGTGTCCTCACCTTCAATCCTGATAGAAAAGATGCCATCAATGAATCTGAACCAGGTAAGGGGTTTAGGATTCTGGGTTTTTAGGAAGATTCCTCTAGATGGCCCATGTATAGGTTAGCATAGGATGGTGCCATGCAGGTGCCCATAGCTGTACCATGGATTTGTTTATAGGCAATGCCTTCAAAGGAGAAGTAATTGTGGGTGAGGATGTAGTTGGTCATGGAGACTAGGAAGGAGATTGTTGGTCTGGAATCCATAGGGCGTCTGGAAAGGTAGTGTTCGATAGCAGTAAGGCCATGGGCATTAGGAATGTTAGTGTACAGGGAGGTGGCATCAATAGCGATGAGCAGGGCACCATGTGGTAAAGGGACAGGAACTGTGGAGAGTGGTTTGAGGAAATGGTTGGTATCTTTTATATAGGAGGATAGGTTCAGGGTAATAGGTTGAAGGTGTTGGTCTATGAGAGCAGAGATTCTCTCAGTGGGGGCACAGTAAGCGGCCACAATGGGGCATCTTGGGTGGTTGCGTTTATGGACTTTAGGAAGCATGTAGAGGGTGGGAGTGCGGGGAGTGGTAGGGGTAAGTAGAAAGATGGACTCTGGGGAGACGTTCTGGGATGGGCCTAAGGATTTGAGTAGTGACTGGAGATCCTGCTGGATTACTGGAATGGGATCACTGTGGCATGGTTTGTGGGTGGAAGTATCTGACAGCTGATGGAGTCCTTCTGCCATATAATCCTTGTGGTTCAAAACAGTGGTGGTGGATCCTACCTAGGATCAGTTTTCAGATGGTGGACTGCAGTTCTTTCTGTGGATATAAGGTTAGTTTGCATGTTGATGGATTTGGGGATTGTGGTCATCACATCTGCAGTGACGAGCAGTTCCTCTCAATATATACTGAGGGTCTCACTGAAGCCTTCACTGACCATTATTATCCTCCCATCCTTGTACAAAAACGAATCTCCTGTGCCTTATCTTTCCAGTCTCCCACCACCTCCCAAAGTCCCACAGTCCATCCACAAAGGAGCATTCCACTCATAACTCAGTACCATCCGGAACTGGAGCAACTGAATTACATTCTCCGCCAGGGTTTCGATAACCTCTCGTCGCGCCTTGAAATGAGAAATGTCCTGCCCACTAACCTTCCCAGTCCTGCTACCGTGGTATTCCGCCATCCACTGTACCTACACAATATAATAGTCCATCCTTACACAACCCCTGCTCCCAATCCCTTACCTCATAGCTCATACCCCCGTAATAGACCTAGGTGTAAGACCTGTCCCATACATCCTCCTACCACCACCTACTCCAGTCTGGTCACTAACATCACCTATCCCATCAAAGGCAGGGCTACCTGTGAAACCAGTAATGTGATTTACAAGCTAAGCTGCAACCATTGTGCTGCATTCTATGTGGCATGACAACGAACAAACTGTCTGTCATCATGAACAGCCACCAATAAACTGTGGCCAAAAAACAAGTGGACCATCCTGTTGCTGAACACACTGCAAAACATAATATACCTCATCTCAATGACTGATTCACAGCCTGTGCCATGTGGATCCTTCCCACCAGCCCCAGCTTTTCTGAATTGTGCAGGTGGGAACTTTCCCTGCAATACATCCTATGTTCCCGTAACCCTCCTGGCCTCAACCTTCGTTAGTCACTGATCTCATCCATCCACACCCCTCCCTGTTCCCATTCCAGCACTACACAGCTGTAATTTCACCGCCACACCCAGTCTTTTAATTTCTTTTTATTTCTCTCCTTTCTGCTACTTATCCCCTCCCCCCTCCGCACCTTCTTTCCTGCCCTCTGTCTAAACTGCAACACTTCACTGTCTGCCACTCCCACCATACTATCCATCCCCCTCCCCGCCCCAGCTCGTCCTTACCCCCACCCAGGCACCACTTCCATCATGCACTGGTGCTGCTGCTTGCAGAGAGAGAGAGAGAGAGAGAGAGAGAGAGAGAGAGAGAGAGAGAGAGATAGGTAGACTATTTACACCATAGAACCCTGGATGGATATCCAAGAGGATGAACGTATGTTAAAAAAGTAAAAATACATAATACATTTTTATAAATGTACTTTGCTGATGTTTCTTTCACAGATTCTAAGTGAAACAAACCTGAAGGATGTGGAAAAAGACAAAAATATTTAACACATTTTCATTTCCAAGTTAAAGCTAACTTTATCACTAATCTTAATATAATAGAGGGAAACATTCCACGTGGGAAAAATATATCTAAAAACAAAGATCATGTGACTTACCAAACAAAAGCACTGGCAGGTCGATAGACACACGAACAAACACAAACATACACACAAAATTCAAGCTTTCACAACAAACTGTTGCCTCATCAGGAAAGAGGGAAGGAGAGGGAAAGACGAAAGAATGTGGGTTTTAAGGGAGAGGGTAAGGAGTCATTCCAATCCCGGGAGTGGAAAGACTTACCTTAGGGGGAAAAAAGAAAGGACGGGTATACACTCGCACACACACACACACACACACACACACACACACACACACACATATCCATCCACACATATACAGACACAAGCAGACATATTTAAAGACCTTTAAAGACCTTTGAATATGTCTGCTTGTGTCTGTATACGTGTGGATGGATATGTGTGTGTGTGTGTGTGTGTGTGTGTGTGTGTGTGTGTGTGTGTGTGTGTGTGTGTGTGTGTGTGCGAGTGTATACCCGTCCTTTTTTCCCCCTAAGGTAAGTCTTCCCACTCCCGGGATTGGAATGACTCCTTACCCTCTCCCTTAAAACCCACATCCTTTCGTCTTTCCCTCTCCTTCCCTCTTTCCTGATGAGGCAACAGTTTGTTGCGAAAGCTTGAATTTTGTGTGTATGTTTGTGTTTGTTTGTGTGTCTATCGACATGCCAGCACTTTAGTTTGGTAAGTCACATCATCTTTGTTTTTAGATATATCTATCACTAATCTTAAACCTGTAGATAGGTACTAAAGTTTATAATTCATAGGTGAAAAAAATTACACATTTGCCACATCATCTGATACATTATTATGAAAGGGAAAGTTGCTACTCACCATATAGTGGAGATGCTGAGTTGCAGATCGGCACAACAAAAAGATTGTCACAATTAGAGCTTTTGGCTGGTAAGGCCTCCATCAACAATAGATGACAGACAACAGACACTCACTCATGCAAATGCAACTCACACAGGGTTATAAAATATATTGGGAGAGGGGACCATACTGGGGGTCTTGCCACGGAAATTTTCTAAATTGTAGATGAAAAATAGTGAGTTTTAAAGTTTTTTTTAAGCATTTTCTTGTCATATGATCAACATTAGA
The DNA here is from genome assembly GCF_021461385.2 of Schistocerca piceifrons. Lineage (NCBI taxonomy): Eukaryota > Metazoa > Arthropoda > Insecta > Orthoptera > Acrididae > Schistocerca > Schistocerca piceifrons. The sequence goes on along the minus strand of NC_060145.1, from coordinate 140,420,236 downwards.
ACCCCAAGAACTGGACTCTTGATAACTTGACACTCTGGGAAACTTGACAAGCCTGACACATTTTTTGGCTTTGGGAAGAGAAATAAAACATAAACATGCATGGTATTTTCATAAAAAGCTAATTTAATTTACAGTAATAATCATGCTTATAGTCTATTAAAGAGCAGTGAATATATAGCTCTGAAAAGACTGAAATTATATTTAAATAAATCCTAAACTATCATTAAAAGAATAAAACATAAAATATTGCTGTCACACAGTAATAGCACTTCGATTAATAAGTGAAACAGCTAATTTAAGCTTACTTTGAATAAGGCTCAGGGTTCATTAAATAAAAAAAATATCTCAAAGTTAATGCTTTAATATAGTTAATAAAGTTAATACAATATGCCTAATACTTTCAGTCAAAAGGTATGTAAATCATGGGTTTTAATTGGGTCTTACATCCTAAAAATATTGAAGTATTTGAAAATAACTACTACAGTAATATAGTAATACAGTACTAAACTAGAACTAATATTTCGAAACTGAAAATTTAACATTATGTATGTATTTAATTCTCTATTTTATAAAGATTTTTAATATTTCTCTGAATGCCATTATTAGGGATATGTATCTTTAGAAAGGTGCAAATGTCGACTGTCTGACTGGATTACTGAATATGAAGTCTTTGATGACTGGTGGGATATCCAATTCCTCTAAAACATCTCAGTGGGCATGAAGAACGGCCAAGTTTTTCAATCGCTTCTGTTACATTTTTGATCGGAGGTATGACATCAGACATCAAAGGATGCTAAATGACCATTCTGCTGTTGCTGTCATGATTGGAACTACTTGGAGAAGCTTAATGCACTTCACTACTTCACATAACATTTCCTCAACTGGATGCTCTTGTGTAATGTACTTTCTTACATTACACATGCTTTTTAAGACCAGTTGTTTTTTATTAGTGATATTAACTAACATACTCAAGTGTAAGTGCAGTCTATGAATGTCTAGGTCATTTTTGATTTTTCCAAATTTGTTTCACCTCTGTTTACTAAAAGCAAGCAGTCTTTTTCAACTGCAATGACCTGGATGAGTCCAGTTGAAGCAAACTGCTCAGTAATGCAAGATTACACAGTTTCACAAGCTTCAATGTAAATAGCTTTGTAGTATTCCTTTGGAGTTTTGAAAGTGTGCAGTGAGCTGGCTTCATTGTTTTCATACTTCTTTGATATACTTCAATTCTGAGGAAGTGAAGGTTTTTCTTTTAAACACAATTCCCAAAAGTGTTCAAAACCATCACGCCTTCCATTCAATGTACAAATCAACCCATCATATATTTATCTAGATCAGCAACACTTAGATGAGGGCATTGAGTTTTGTCATTGACATCCTCTACTGGGTTCACTGCATGGCAATAAAGATGTAAAAAAGAAATAAGTCTTGAATTGTAACATTGACTCAAGGTAGCATGCACATCTGTAACCTGCCTCTGTTTTGTCCTCTGCAGAAAATGTTTCAAAAAACTCTAGAAGTTCTTCAAAATTTTTCAATATTCTCAAGATACTATAAGCCTGCATAGTCCATCGAGTTGGGCAAAGGGGTCATAGACCTGCTTGGTCGCTGGTGCTCTCAGAGCGTATGCTTCTGAAAAGTCCCATCCTTTTGTTGGAGTCCCTTACATTGTTTATTAAGTCCTTGGCTAAAGCCATAATATCCCTCATAGAAGTAAGATGTCAGAGACTATCTGCCCTGCCTAGTCTAAACTGTGAGCAGTGCAGTGCACATAACGTGCTTTTGGTTGTATATCCAAAACTAACTTTTCCAGTCCTTTGAACTTACCTCTCATATTTGAGGCACCATCATAGCACTGTCCTCTTAAGTTATCCATTGACAAATAAAGACAAGCATAAACTACTTTTAAAAGACTAAACAGAGTTTGTGATTCAGTGTTGGGGGTCTCGTATAAGCCAATAAAGTCTTTGTTGATGATTAAGGAATCATCAATAGTACGAATACAAAAGGACATTTGTTTGTAAATTGAAGAATCACTTATTTTGTCAACCATAATAGAAAAATGTTCAGTGTTCTTGATTAAAGCCAACACCTTTCTCAACACAGACTTTCCCAGTAGATCTATGATCTCATTTGGAATATCGTGGGGCATCCACTTACACCCCAAATGCCCTAACCAATCTTTAAACTCAGGCATGTCATTCCTTCAGAGTTCCAACAGTTGAAAAAAATTTGAATTTAAGTCTTTGTGCCCTCTAATTGCTGGTCCTTGACAGCATAAAAATTGCATGGTAGTAAAAATTGCCTCAAGAGCTAAACAGCCTTTCTTCATATCACTATCTAACTGTTCATTCAATTGGGAGGCCACACTTCGGTTAGTGATAGAATTTAGTTTTAGAACACCTTTCTTATGCGTAAATGTATTTTTATGAAGACGGAATTTTTCCAAACCCTTTTGCCAGTTAGAAAACCCTACAGAAGTAAATGCATCTTCTTTTTTTGAAGAAAATTGTAATAGATTTTTATCATCTGCCACTTTGCAGGTTTTGCAAAAAACTTTTTTGGCAGATGCTTCATATTCTAGCCATGTATATTTGATCAACCAAGACTTCTGAAATGATCTTCCATTACTGGATTGTCCAGGTTTCGGCTGTGAACGGTTCTCGCCTGAAGACAATGAAGCAATTGATGACACAATAATTGTTGGAGGTTGACGTACAGTATCATCAACTTCCAAGCACGCCTTTTTGGTAATAACTTAATTCACAATACATTAAGAGACTAATGTAAATGAATAATATATAGTCATATAAAATAGTCCACTAGACACTAAAGTCGGAACACTAAACACGTCTGCAGCATGCACTGAATGAAACTATCCACACTGAATGACTGCGACAGCAGGGTGGGCTTTATATAGCTTCTGATCAAGTCCTTTTGATGTTGCCACTGCCACAGTGCTGACAAATTCTAAGTGTACCCACAGCACTATAACACTATCATGAGTCACACCATTTGTATTCAGTTAACCTGCTTACTACTGTAATAATTATTTGCTTTAACTCATTACTGAATGTATTTTAAAAGGTAACAATTGCCAGACAAGGAAAATAAAAAATTCCAACATAATTTTGTGATTTGACAAAGCATAATATAACTAATAATTTTCCTAAATTATTGTGGGGTTCCGCACTGCCAAACAAATTTTTGAGGGGGCTCAGGCCCCCTTAAGCCCCATGGAGTCAGCACCTGTGAACTCATACGTATGACTGCAGTCTCATTGAAGTCTTCACAGACCGTAATTGTCCTCCCAACCTCGTAGAGAAGCAAATTTCCCATGCCTTATCTTTCTGGTCTCCCACCACCTACCTCACGGCTCATACCTCTGTAACAGACCTAGATGCAAGACCTGTCTCATACATCCCCCCACCACAAACTACTCCAGTCCTGTCACAAACATCACCTATCCCATCAAAGGCAGGACTACCTGTGGAACCAGCCCTGTGATCTACAAGCTAAGCTGTATCCACAGTACTGTATTCTATGTGGGCATGACAACCAACAAGCTGTCTGTCCGCACAAATGGTCTGCGACAAACTGTGGCCAAGAAACAAGTGGACCACCTTGTTGCTGAGCACACTGCCAAACATGACATTCTTCATTTCAATGGCTGCTTCACAGCCTGTGCCATATGGATCCTTCCCACCAACACCAGCTTTTCTGAATTGCACAGGTGGAAACTTTGCCTGCAGTATATCGTACATTCCCGTAACCCTCCTGGCCTCAACCTTCGTATGTCATTGTCCTCATCCATTTAGCCACTTCCTTGTTCCCATTTGAGTACTACACAGCCCTCATTCTACCATCACACACAATCTTTTTAATTCTTTCCTTTTCTGCTATCCCCCTCCCTCCCCTCCTCTCCCTACCCTCCGCCCCTCCTCCTGACTGCACATAGCTGCCCTACTCTCTCTCTACCTTGTCTGTGCACACTCCCCCACAGCACTTCACTGGTTTCCACCCCCACCGTACTATCCCTCCCACTCCCCACCCCAGTCTCCTCATTATCCCAACCTTGTCACTGCTCCCATAATATACTGTTGCTGCTGCTCACAGTGTGGCTTCATTTGCCTGAGACTACAGTCATGTGTGTGTTTTTGACAGACTTTTTGTTGTGTGTATCTGCAACCTAGCATGCCCACTATATGGGAAGTAGCATAATATTGTTACATTTCATCCTGGATTTTTCATTGTTTGATATTCGCTTGATACATTAGTGTGAGAAACATCCTAGGCAATGTGCCGCATAACATCTTCAACTGTGTGGATGAATTTGCAGAATGAATTGTGGGTGCATCCTCCATTATTATTGTTATATGTCCATAGAACATCACTGAATGTGAATATTTAAGTATTCCTGCCTGGTCTCAGTAAAATCGCCTAACTGTACTAAGATAATACCCTGCTAATGTAAATTGTGCACCTGCTAAATCAGCTGCACAATAAAAGTGTCTCAACATCTTAAGTATTGTCTAAAAACAGCACAAGCCTGATACTGCATACACTGGGCTTGCTGTTGACACTTGTGACAGATGCATCACAGTGTGGAATTGGGGCATAACAATACCAGAAGGGTCCTGAAGGCAGGTTGCTTATATCTCTAAAGCATTAACAATGCAACTGAACTGTTCACAGACTGAGAAAGAGGCATTAGCAGTAATATATGGTGTAAAGAAGCTTCCTGTATATTCATACAGCAACAAACATCACATTTAACTATACACAGATTGGTAATATAACTTCTTGGGCCTAGGTCAAAGCTCCCAGAAAAGGCAGTGCAGAGACTGCAATGGTGGGCATTGTTTTTAAGCATTAACTCCAAAGTGCACTCCCGCACCACTGCTCAACATGCCAATTTAGGTATCCTGCCACATCTAGCCATTGCCCCCCCCCCCCCCCCCCCAATCTCCTCCCCCATTCGAGTTTGACTGGCAGAAAAAAGTTTGTTTTGCACTCAGCAAGTACCTCCCGCAACAAACCTTGGATGAGTTCCCACTGACAGTTGTGTGGTAGCTGTAGGGTCTGCTAGCTACCTCATACTATGCAAGGTTTTGTCAGAAGTGCAGTCAGAGGGGTTGGAGCATTTACAAACAGAAGCAGATTTGGCATTTTGTAAGTAATCTGTAATGCAGCATGGGTTAAATACAACAGGTGAACTTTTATTATTTAGCCTCAGATGACTCTGAATGCTACATCATCATTCTGCCCCCACTTGGCCTTGATCCTCCAGCTACTTCATGCCCCCCACTGGGGGATGATGTGCACGAAGATAATAGCTCAGCAGCATGTATATTTGCCTGGTAATAACAGTGCAATTAACCATGCATACCACTCTTGTTATGTCTGCTCCCTGAATTAGATGCCCCAACAAAGTGATTAAATGGGTATGCCCAGACAACCCGCAGGAGAGAGCGCATGTTGATTTTGTCAGGCCATTTCATGGAGACGTGGAGCTATATGGCTGCTTGTGGCGTGAATCCTGTCAACAACCACCCTCTCTACCTCCTGTGTGCCCTCTACAATTTTTAAAATCAGTTGAGTGCCACACACACTGATGTCCCCAGTTTATGTCATCACAGTTCAAGACTGTCTGTTGCCATAATGACATCGAACACTTGACCAACATTCCCTCCCATTTGACCTTCAGCCAAAGGCAAAGTTGGTGGTCTGGAAGCTCAAAACACAATGTGTAAGGACTTGCTAATGATGCTGACTTAGGAAGCAATACACAGTTTCCTTGCCACACACAGGTCCATCTCCAATGATGGGACCAGTCTGGCTGAAATATTGCACATGCATATGTATGGAACCTTGTTAACTTGGACACAAGTCTGACTGGTGGAGAGTTTTGGGTCTTTTCCCATGCTACATGAAGTGTACAGTCAACCATCTTATTGCTACACCAGCAATTACTCTGCTTTGTATTTAGATTGTCAGGTTTTCACTATTGGTATACGTTTAGTGTGAGGCTGACAACAACTCTTGCTCTGTTTACAGGTTATGTTCTATAAAAGAGACATCAGTAACTACTACAGTATGATAAAATTACTTAACATGTAGTATTGACTCCCCAGTGAGTTCTAAAATTCCTCTCTCATGACTACTCTATTGCAATAGGACCTCATTGGCTTTCAAAGCCTCTGACTACCACCATTAGCTTACAATGTCTTACGTGTACTGCCTGACTGGTCTTAAACTGACTTTTGTCCATGTCTAAGCTGATGGTAATACATAGGGACAAAACTGAAGATATTATAAGCATGTGAAGCATCCTAAGTATTTTATAGCAATGAAAACAATCCATTTCTGCCAAGATTATTTAATTTGATGGATAAAAAAAATGTTCTCATCAAGCAGTGGCAGAAAACACACACAAGAAGGTCATAATTAGGCAAGCTTTTGGATCCAGTGGCTTCTTCTTCAGGCAGAAGGACTGAAGGGGAAGGAAAAGAGTTGAAGGAAAAGGACTGGAGAGTTTTGAGAAAGTCACTCAGAACTGCGGGTCAGGGGGGACTTACTGGGCCAAACAAGAAGGAAAGACTGATTGTTGGGGACTACATTAGATGAGATTTGAAAACCTGGGAGCTCAAAGGTGGAAGACAGTCTAATATGCAAGACAAAGATTACTGCTTAAACAATGTGCATTAGTTAATAAGAGCATAAAGCTAAGTGCGTTGTACATTACACAGGTGGGAGGGGGGTGGTGAAAAACATACAGTTAAAACAATAAAAGATGTAGAAAACTATAATGGAGTGAAGAAAAGAGCAGTTACTGTAAAGAAATGCTGAGGCAGAAGAATTTAATGTAAATTAAAGCTAGGTGGGTGGCAAGGACCAAGGACATGTTGTAGCGCTAATTCCCACTGGTGGAGAAACTGGTGTCTGTGGAAAAAATATAGATGGAGCGTGTGATGAAACAGCCACCAAGGTCACAACTGTCATGTTGTAGAGCATGCTCTGCAACAGGATATGGCGTGTTGCTAGTATACACCCTCTGCTTATTCCCATTCATCGTAATTGATAATTTGCTGGTAGTCATGCCAATGTAAAAGGATGAACAGTGTTTACATAATCACTGATATATGACGTGTCATTTTACAGGTGGCTCTCTCTTTGGTAGTACATGTTTTGCCAGTTACAGGGCCAATATAGTTAGTGGTAAGAGGGTGCATAGGACAAGTTTTTCAGTGGCAAGGTCACAGGGGTAGTAGCCATAGGGTAGGGAGATGGGTGCACAAGGAGCATGGGGTCTGACAAGAATGTTGTGGAGATTGGGAGAGCAATGAAAAATTACTCTAAGTGTGGTGGGCAAAATCTTGGATAGAATGGATCTCATTTCAGGGCATGATTTTAGGAAGTCATGGCCCAGTTGAAGTACCTGATTAACACATTCCATACCAGGATAATACTGAGTCACCAATGGTGTGCTCTGGAGCTGTTTTTTGGAGGGATCAGCAATACCAGGATTGCATGTGATAGCCCCAGACATCTGCTTTTGAACTAGGGTGGTGGGATAATTACATCCAGTGAAGGTTGAGGTGAGAATGGTGGTGTATTGCTGCAAAGCGTCTGCATCCCAACAAATACATTTGCCTCAAATGCCAAGGTTGTATGGGAGGGATTGTTGGATATAGAAAGGATGGCAACTGTCAAAATGTGAGTACTGTTGTTTGTTGGTAGGTTTAATGTGGATAGAAGTGTGTAGCTGGCCTTTGATGAGGACAAGATCAACATCAAGGAAAGTGGCATGGGATTCAGAACAGGACCATGTGAAATTTAATTGCGAGAAGATATTCAGAGATTTCAGGACTTTTAGCAGGTCAGCCTCACTGTGAGTCCATATGGTAAAGATGTCAGCAATGTATCTAAACCAAACTAGGGGCTGAAGGCTTATGGATCCCAGGAAAGCCCCTTCTAAGTGACCCATGAAAAGGTTGGCAAAGGCTGGAGCCATCCTGGTTTCCATGGTCGTACCCCTGATGTGTTCATATGTCTGTCAGTCAAAGGTGAAATAGTTGTTAGTAAGTATAAAGTTGTACATGGACTGTCTACTGCTGAACATTTCCTCAGTCAGTGCCCACATGATTCCAAACCTATGACATCCTTCCTGATCACTTGAATCAATCCAATGTGAACACATCAGCTAGGGCTTACAGAATTTATTTGTTAGTGGACGCAAGCCCTTTTGTAATACTTTGCACCTAGGGGCAATTGGACATGGGCAGTAATTGTAGACAAATGAATATCTTTCAAATAGTACCAATTTTCTCTTCTTGCATCAGAACTAAGGAAATCGTCAAGTTGTTGTAGCTAGACAGTATGATCCACATCGTGCAGTTGGCAATGCTGAGATCAGTTAGGGGCAAGTATTACACACAGCTTGGATATGTGTACCATCTAATAGACTATGCCACATGGCAACAGATACATTACTGTCTCAATGATGCTGTAGTGATTCTTATGTCATGTGTTTGTTGCTTGTAGCTAACTGCCAGATTTCTTACTGAAATATCATGCATAGCATGCTATAATAAGCAAACCAAATATTTCAAAGCAATCGAGATTTTATAAATAAATATTACAATTTTTTTTAAAAAAAAGAAGTTTCATTTAAAAATGAGAAAAATTTAGGACCACTTCTATAGAAAATTCATGTACCAGTGTATTTACCCAGGTATCAGAAAAAAATTTAAAAAGCCTCTATAACTGAGACCAAACACATACTGAAAAATACATTAAAATACAGGTAATTCAGAACTAAAACGCTGGTATTGGTTTTAAGAGGTCGGTTTTTTTTTATCCCTAGTGTTGCTGCCATCTCAATTTGACACTCCTGGGTAACAAACGAGTGAGTGAAGCTTTACTGGGTGGAGCCCTACCGGCAACTGCATGAACCAGCTACTTACAATGTGCACTAAGGTACACTTTAAGTTAAAATTCACCCACAGTTTCTGTCTCCATTTGTGTGAGAGATATAGTCTAGTGAAATCTGATGTTCTTTTAAAGTATCTTGTACATCTACTCTCTAGTTCATGCCTGGACGTTCTCGCCCATTTTTATGAGTTTTAATGGGGCACACTAATATACTGAAGTGGAAGTGTTTCCTCTCCTCAGTGTAGTACAGGGAGTTGACAAAAATAGGGAACCATCATGAGAAATGAATGCGTGAACATAAATGCAGATGCTAGCCCAGCCTTCATGTGTCAATTCTGGAATGTTCTCAACTCCAGGAGATGGAATCTGTACTGAACTCCCATTGTGACATTGATATTCATAAAGCTCTCCGAATCACAACTCATTATGGGACCGCCTCCCTCATTTGAATCTTAACCGAATCTGTCTCCGCAACAGACCTTCTGTTGAAAAGGGGAGCCCTGGTTTGCCACTGTCATCTGAGCTGAACCCTCAAATCCCAATCCCAATACTACCACTGCCAAAACTGATCACCTCACCGTTTACTGTGAAACTCTACCCAACTGCTCCTGCTGCAAAGATCCTAATTTCCTAACACAGTGCACCTATCTTACCTCTACTCCCACTTCAACACCTGTAACCATCCCTTTCCCACCTGTTCCTCCAAGTGCAAAACCAAGTCTTAATCTACAAAATCAGGGTTAGCTGTACCCATTCATCCCACTGATTACTCCATCCATTCTAACAATTGCCTCTAGCCACCTCCCAATGCTAAAGCCATTAAAAGCTTTTTAACCATTGGTTGCAAAATATTCACCACTCATCCTCCAACAAATCTCTCTTACAGTTTGGTCTGTATTCCACGTAAACACCTAAGCACCCTATTTTGCAGGCCAGTATACTTCGATTTTAACCAGCTCAATGTGCAAATCTAAATTCCTTCTAGTCGCTAGCTCTCTGAAACTTTTGTCATAGTGTGGCAGCAGTCTATCATCCTATTCCATGATTTCCATTCCTTTCCAACAAACAAACCATTATTTGTGCACACCATTTCCCAAGGACAAGTCCATATCTTCATTTTCACTTAACCTTTCCTCTAACCTTGTCACATCATCCAAATCTCCCTATAAATCCAATATTGTACACATAATTTACTCCCCATGGTCTCAGGCAGAGTTTCTGTTGGCCACTGGAAGAACATCCCTGTTTGATCACAACCATATAAAATAGCCCTACTGAACATCTTATCCTCACTCTCTTTTATAAAACCACAATCAGAAACCTGTTCCACGATATATATTGTATGTAACCATCCTATTCATCATGACTTCTCATCCATATCAACAGTACCTTCTCCACCTGACCTCAACATCCAGAGCTGTTTCCAAGCTGAACTCCAGCTGCCGCGTTGATTTGCTTATATCCTCCAAGGTGAAACTGTCCTGAAAATAATTCCACACATGATGTCATCCTAGCATAAGCTAACCACTTTGGGCATATTACTGCTGAAGTTCTTGATACTACTGGAAATGACCACTTTCTTATCCCTCTCATAACCCCCTGCACACTACCCCAACCCTGCATGCCCAGTCACAGCCTCCATCCTACAGTTACTCTGAACTACTCCCACACCAACTAACATGCACTAGCCTGCTACTCAAGCCAAAAAGGGGGGGGGGGGGGGGGGGGGGGTTAGTGGGAATTCATCAATACCCATACTGAAATTTTCACAATAATCTTCCAGCTCCCTGATAATGTCTCCCTTTACGTTTTCTTTCTATAGCAGACTATGTTAGGTGCTACATCCTCCAACATTCTAATCAAGTGTATGTATCTCTTTGCCCTATTTCAGCTACTCGCTATTTCCCCCTACAGTCCACAAAAATAAAGATTCCACTGTTCCATTTTCGAATACTTGGACAACATAATGAAGGCAGAACACACCAATCACAATACATGACATTAAACACGTTCACCCAAAAAATGCACCCTGCTCCCAGTCATGGCATCATTAGCTAGAGACACCTAAAAGAATGACTCCTTTCCGTCCTAGCAACCCTTATGTGCACCTTATTCCATCCTTCTTGTGTGCCGTGCGGTTAACGGCGCTTCAGTCTGGAACCGCGTGACCGCTACGGTCGCAGGTTCGAATCCTGCCTCGGGCATGGATGTGTGTGATGTCCTTAGATTAGTTAGGTTTAAGTAGTTCTAAGTTCTAGGGGACTGATGACCACAGCAGTTAAGTCCCATAGTGCTCAGAGCCATTTGAACCTTCTTGTGTAATCGCCCATCCTTTGTCACTATTGACAATATCGATTACCATATTGTCTATAGTGCTGTAGGTGTGCCCCAAGGCTCTGTTCTCTCTCCATTCCTATATACACTTTACTTTGCTGGCATGCCTAGATTACTTCCTGTTGTCCATCATTTTCACTATTTTGATGACACCACCTCCTTTACTCTCTATCCTCATAGGTACCTTCCACAAATTCTAACATGCCCTGCATATCTGTCTCACCCAGTCGCATCTTCATCCATCTACTGTCCCCTCAAGATCAATGCCTCAAAATCCAAGCAATATTTATAGAGAAAAACTACCTGCAGTTTACACTTATGTGAGTGTTACCTTACCATGTATGACCATCCTATGCAATTAACCAACACGTTAAAATATTTTGGATTAATCTTTGCCATAAACTAGCATGGAAACCTTATCTATTAACCATGCAACAGATAGCCCACAATAGACTATAACTACTAAAGCTACGAACTGACTGAACATGGGGATTGTATCTCCCCACCTTCCCCTCCACTTACACAGCCTTGGTAAGGCTGCCTCCTAAGCAAATGTTGCTTGGATATCTGCCCCCACCAACATTCTATCCTTTCCACAGCTCCTTGAATGTCATATACCAGGTGATCAAAAAGTCAGTATAAATTTGAAAACTTAATAAACCACGGAATAATGTAGACAGAGAGGTGAAAATTGACACACATGCTTGGAATGACATGGGGTTCTATTAGAAAAAAAAAAAAGTTCACAAAATGTCCGACAGATGGCACTAGACAGCAAAACGTTAGTGACTGCGCATCGTGTATAAAAGGAGCTGTAATGAGAGAGAGAGAATCAGATGTGGCAGCAGTCGCAGCATGTTGACATTACCTGAAAAGGCGCTTTTAGTGAGGCTGTATTATCAGAATGGGGAATGTGCTGGTTCAGCGTTACGATCCTATCGTGTGCTCAGCCGCCACTTTCGTCATGCTTGGCCTCCCAGGTCCTCAGACCTCAGTCCGTGCGCTTATTGGCTTTGGGGTTACCTGAAGTCGCAAGTGTATCATGATCGACCGACATCTCTGGGGATGCTGAAAGACAACAACCAACGTCAATGCCTCACCATAACTCTGGACATGCTTTATAGTGCTGTTCACAACATTATTCCTCGACTACAGCTATTGTTGAGGAATGATGGTGGACATATTGAGCATTTCCTGTAAAGAACATCATCTTTGCTTTGTCTTACTTTGTTATCCTAATTATTGCTATTCTGATCAGAGGCAGCGCCATCTGTCGGACATTTTTTGAACTTTTGTATTTTTTTGGTTCTAATAAAACCCCATGTCATTCCAAGCATGTGTGTCAATTTGTACCTCTCTATCTACATTATTCCGTGATTTATTCAGTTTTCAAATTTATACCGACTTTTTGATCACCTGGTACTATGCTTACTTTCTGAATATGCTTACCTTCTCCTACAAGAATATTTTACCTGCCCATAACTTTTCCCTGTTACCTCACCCACAGCAAACACCTCAGCATATCCCATACTTCTTGTGAAATTCACTTCAACAACCTCACTGTCTGCCCCCCATTCCTCCCCCCCCCCCTCCCCCAATCGCCAATTGTGGCATCTAGCCGCAGATAAATCAACACATCCCACCCATGCTGGACTTACACACTCCACACCCTCTCCCAGCGCAATTTTAGCTGACTCCCTGACAACGAAACCTACTCTGACATCTGTTCCTCCTGTCACGTTTAACTGCTTCCACCTGCCCTTTCCGATTTCAGGGCTATCCTCCCTTCCAATTTTACCTTTCTTTCCCACCTCTTGACCTTGGCTTGGCCTCAGTCCTAACTATTCACACGCCAGACACCATGTTTTCTTACCAACAATCCTTCACACTATATTCATCCCTACATGCCAACCCATCTGAACCACGTATCTCCATAAAACTTTAACTACCCCAATGGACCAATCCACCTTCCTTCTCCTCATTACTCCTCCTAAATACATGTCCCTCCCATCAGCTGGTGGTGAAGTGAAGTGATGTGTGATGCACTGTAGTGTTAGTTTTCCTCCAACTTTCTCATTATCACTATTTTCAATGTCCAAGATCGTTTTCCTGTGTGTTATTTAAAATATAATCTATGAAAAAGTCTTTTAAAGTACTTTAAAAACATTTGTACGTATGGCTGTGAAGTTTTTGCGATGGAGTCCTTGGATAAAAAGTTCTCAGTTTACTTGTCTCATCAAATCCGAATCACATTTCAAGTTTTCGATGAAGGCTTCCATCAGCATTCTCTGTGGCTGAAAATGACCGTCGTGCAGCTGACGTGGTTTGTACTTTTGTGGTCAGATAATAGCATCTGATTGGCTGGATTATATCATGGAGGTGGAGTGTGGTGAAGTGACACACTCAGTGTCCACTGTCCCTTGCAGCACACCACTTACATCAGGCGGTAAATTATGAGAAATATTTCTTTGTGCTCGCTAAATGCTTTGCCAGTCTCTCAATTGAAAGGGTTTTCACATACTTTAATGTAAACTGCTCCCCTGACTGTAGGCTCCCAATTGTTTGATGCATGAGCAAAAATTCTTGTTTGTTCAAATAAAAAAATTGTGTTTATTTAGCAGGTTGCGCTCAGTCACCGCTAATTATTTCGAAATTTCTGTGTTTAATTATATTTATAACACTTGGTTCAAGAATCATAAAAGAAGGTTGTATACCTGGAAGAATCCTGGAGATACTAAAAGGTATCAGATAGATTATATAATGGTAAGACAGAGATTTAGGAACCAGGTTTTAAATTGTAAGACATTTCCTGGGGCAGATGTGGATTCTGACCACAATCTATTGGTTATGAACTGCAGATTGAAACTGAAGAAACTGCAAAAAGGTGGGAATTTAAGGAGATGGGACCTGGATAAACTGAAAGAACCAGAGGTTGTACAGAGTTTCAGGGAGAGCATAAGGGAACAATTGACAGGAATGGGGGAAAGAAATACAGTAGAAGAAGAATGGGTAGCTCTGAGGGATGAAGTAGTTAAGGCAGCAGAGGATCAAGTAGGTAAAAAGACGAGGGCTAATAGAAATCCTTGGGTAACAGAAGAAATATTGAATTTAATTGATGAAAGGAGAAAATATAAAAATGCAGTAAATGAAGCAGGCAAAAAGGAATACAAACGTCTCAAAAATGATATCGACAGGAAGTGCAAAATGGCTAAGCAGGGATGGCTAGAGGACAAATGTAAGGATGTAGAGGCTTGTCTCATTAGGGGTAAGATAGATACTGCCTACAGGAAAATTAGAGACCTTTGGAGAGAAGAGAACCACTTGTATGAATATCAAGAGCTCAGATGGCAACCCAGTTCTAAGCAAAGAAGGGAAGGCAGAAAGGTGGAAGGAGTATATAGAGGGTTTATACAAGGGCGATGTACTTGAGGACAATATTATGGAAATGGAAGAGGATGTAGATGAAGACGAAATGGGAGCTAAGATACTGCGTGAAGAGTTTGACAGAGCACTGAAAGACCTGAGTCCAAACAAGGCCCCCAGAGTAGACAACATTCCATTAGAACTACTGATGGCCTCGGGAGAGCCAGTCATGACAAAACTCTACCATCTGGTGAGCACGATGTATGAGACAGGTGAAATACCCTCAGACTTCAATAAGAATATAATAATTCCAATCCCAAAGAAAGCAGGTGTTGACACATGTGAAAATTACCGAACTATCAGTTTAATAAGTCACAGCAGCAAAATACTAATGCGAATTCTTTACAGACGAATGGAAAAACTGGTAGAAGCTGACCTCGAGGAAGATCAGTTTGGATTCTGTAGAAATATTGGAACACATGAGGCAATACTGACCTTACGACTTATCTTAGAAGAAAGATTAAGAAAAGGCAAACCTATGTTTCTAGCATTTGTAGACTTAGAGAAAGCTTTTGACAATGTTAACTGGAATACTCTCTTTCAAATTCTGAAGGTGGCAGGGGTAAAATACAGGGAGCGAAAGGCTATTTACAATTTGTACAGAAACCAGATGGCAGTTATA
Source organism: Schistocerca piceifrons (assembly GCF_021461385.2). Taxonomy (NCBI): domain Eukaryota; kingdom Metazoa; phylum Arthropoda; class Insecta; order Orthoptera; family Acrididae; genus Schistocerca; species Schistocerca piceifrons. The sequence goes on along the minus strand of NC_060145.1, from coordinate 140,404,923 downwards.
AGAGTCGAGGGGCATGAAAGGGAAGCTGTGGTTGAGAAAGGAGTGAGACAGGGTTGTAGCCTTTCCCCGATTTTATTCAATCTGTATATTGAACAAGCAGTAAAGGAAACAAAAGAAAAATTCGGAGTGGGTATTAAAATCCATGGAGAAGAAATAAAAACTTTGAGGTTCGCCGATGACATTGTAATTGTGTCTGAGGCAGCAAAGGACTTGGAAGAGCGATTGAACGGAATGGACAGTGTCTTGAAAGGAGGATATAAGATGAACATCAACAAAAGCAAAATGAGGATAATGGAACGTAGTCAAATTAAGTCGGGTGATGCTGAGGGAATTAGATTAGGAAATGAGACACTTAAAGTAGTAAAGGAGTTTTGCTATTTAGGGAGTAAAATAACCAATGATGGTCGAAGTAGAGAGGATATAAAATGTAGACTGGCAATGGCAAGGAAAGCGTTTCTGAGGAAGAGAAATTTGTTAACATCGAGTATAGATTTAAGTGTCAGGAAGTCGTATCTGAAAGTATTTGTATGGAGTGTAGCCATGTATGGAAGTGAAACATGGATGATAACTAGTTTGGACAAGAAGAGAATAGAAGCTTTCGAAATGTGGTGCTACAGAAGATAGCTGAAGATAAGGTGGGTAGATCACGTAACTAATGAGGAGGTATTGAATAGGATTGGGGAGAAGAGAAGTTTGTGGCACAACTTGACTAGAAGAAGTGATCGGTTGGTAGGACATGTTTTGAGGCATCGAGGGATCACAAATTTAGCATTGGAGGGCACCATGGAGGGTAATAATCGTAGAAGGAGACCGAGAGATGAATACACTAAGCAAATTCAGAAGGATGTAGGTTGCAGTAGGTACTGGGAGATGAAGAAGCTTGCACAGGATAGAGTAGCATGGAGAGCTGCATCAAACCAGTCTCAGGACTGAAGACCACAACAACAACAATGATATTTGCTTTGTGGGGCAGTCAACTGTGTGGTCATCAGCACCCGTACAAATTCCCAATTTTTTCAGAGTCACATTTTTTCCCGAATGATGATGAAATGATAAGGACAACACAAACATCTAGTCCCCAATTCCTGTGTTTAAGATGAAACTGATGCTCAACACAGCGGTCGGCAACATTCTGTGTTGACTGCCCCACGTAACTGCTGTATATGTGGCCTGTTGTCGACCGTTGCATTGAGCATGTCACTTGTTTTGGGTTTTAGATGTCTCTGCTACATTTATTTGACAGAAGCGAACTTTAAAGAAGGAGGAAAGCAGAATTTTTTTTCTTCCAGTCGTTGCATCTATCTTTTGTTATCCTAGTTCTTTTTTCCTTGCCCTAACCCTGTGTTTGGGTTCTGTGTATGTGGTTTGAGTGTGTGAGAGAAGTGCCTTTTCTCGTGGGTGACGGGGTCTTGCAATCAGTTAGGCCGATCTCTCGTGGTTAGGCATAAGGGCAGAGAAGTTTACCTGGAGGTAGATACAAGTGCTTTTGTGTAGGAGTGTATGGAAGGGTCGGTATCAGAAATAGTGGTCTTTGGATTAGTATTCTCTCCCCTCCCTACCCCCCCTTTTTTTTTGGCTTGAGGAGTAGGCTAGTGCATGTTAGTTGAACTGAGGAGCACTCTTATTTGAACTCTTGGTAAGTTTCCTCCGTTTGACTGATGAAGTCATCCATTTTTAAGGTATACGACCATCCAGACTTGGCATGTAATAATTCTGTGGAAACCTCTTGATTGCATATTTTACTTATGACGCATTTCGACGAATCATCATCAGATAGCTGTGACCAAAATGAACACAGAAGTCAAAATTATAAAAGCTTATATATAAATACTACAAGAGCAATGTAACATCTCGAACGAAAGTATACATTGAGTACGCAAGTACTTAAAATATGCTTAGGAAAACTCATGCAAGTGAGCAATACAAGAAAATTGTGAACTCTCATGTGCAACTGCCGTAAAGCGTATTTTCAAAAGACGTTACTTTGAGATGCCGCATGCCAGACTGCAGGGCGCAGGCAGAGAACTTGAAAACCGTATTACTTCCACTTGGCGCCAGATGGCGTTGTCTCGAAGATGGAAACATACCAGGCCAAAGCCTTTACAACACAAAAAGCATCATAAATAATATCCCTTACCATATTACACCTGTTTTTTACAATAAGCATCATATCGTCAATGAAAAAATACAACATAACATACGTTATGAGTAAAAGTTATCCTGGGACGTACACAAAGAATGTACGGAACTCTAAGCACAATGTCCACATTTTCCATCGAGAGACAGCAATATAAAGGCCATCATCATATGTATTATCAATTATTTTTCAAACAAGGAAGCAACTGTCAAGCTATTGACACCACAGATGTTTTGTTTGTTTTGACATGGCCCATTTTCCGTTAAGATGCGCTGTTTTTCTTTGGCTAAGTAGTTCGTTAGTGTTCTGACTACAATTCACTAAATTATATTGAGGTTGCTATTCATATTTAGCATTTAATCATGCTAAATTTTTATTCATAAAATGAATACCTATTGATGTAGTTAAATTTTGTCCTTTTTCTGATTACCGATTAAATGTCTTTTAATGATTTCTCAAGCGTTTGACTCCCATGGCCCATTTTCCGTTAAGATGCGCTGTTTTTCTTTGGCTAAGTAGTTCGTTAGTGTTCTGACTACAATTCACTAAATTATATTGAGGTTGCTATTCATATTTAGCATTTAATCATGCTAAATTTTTATTCATAAAATGAATACCTATTGATGTAGTTAAATTTTGTCCTTTTTCTGATTTCCGATTAAATGTCTTTTAATGATTTCTCAAGCGTTTGACTCCGCCTGCTCACCTGCTCATCGGATAAAAATGGAGTGTGCTACAACTTTCTGTTCGGTAATCGAATTCTCTCCTTCTTTGATGCAGAACGAGTATATATATATATAATGGAAGGAAACATTCCACGTGGGAAAAATTATATATAAAAACAAAGATGAGGTGACTTACCGAACAAAAGCGCTGGCAGGTCGATAGACACACAAACAAACACAAACATACACACAAAATTCAAGCTTTCGCAACAAACTGTTGCCTCATCAGGAAAGAGGGAAGGAGAGGGGAAGACGAAAGGAAGTGGGTTTTAAGGGAGAGGGTAAGGAGTCATTCCAATCCCGGGAGCGGAAAGACTTACCTTAGGGGGAAAAAAGGACAGGTATACACTCGCACACACGCACATATCCATCCACACATACAGACACAAGCAGACATATTTAAAGACAAAGAGTTTGGGCAGAGATGTCAGTCGAGGCAGAAGTGTAGAGGCAAAGAAGTTGTTGAAAGACAGGTGAGGTACGAGTGGCGGCAACTTGAAATTACCGGAGATTGAGGCCTGGCGGATGACGAGAAGAGAGGATATACTGAAGGGCAAGTTCCCATCTCCGGAGTTCGGATAGGTTGGTGTTGGTGGGAAGTATCCAGATAACCCGGACGGTGTAACACTGTGCCAAGATGTGCTGGCTGTGCACCAAGGCATGTTTAGCCACAGGGTGATCCTCATTACCAACAAACACTGTCTGCCTGTGTCCATTCATGCGAATGGACAGTTTGTTGCTGGTCATTCCCACATAGAATGCATCACAGTGTAGGCAGGTCAGTTGGTAAATCACGTGGGTGCTTTCACACGTGGCTCTGCCTCTGATCGTGTACACCTTCCGGGTTACAGGACTGGAGTAGGTGGTGGTGGGAGGGTGCATGGGACAGATTTACTGTCCTACACTCGTACTCTCTGCTGGAAGTATCACTTTGCCACGAAGAAAAATGATCCTAATCCTACTCCTAATGATCCGACTCCTCAAGACACCATCCAAATTGAACCCTGCCTGGAACAGTTCCGTCCTCCGTCACAGCGGGACCCACCTCCTCTTCCTCAAAGTCACCCTCTCCAAACCTTCCAGGAATTTCTGACTTCCAGCCTTGCATCTCAATCCTTCTTAAAAAACCTTAATCCTACACCCAACATCACCACTGCTGAAGCCCAGGCTATCCGTGATCTGAAGGCTGACCGATCCATCGTCATTCTTCCGGCGGACAAGGGTTCCACGACCGTGGTACTTGATCGTCGGGAGTATGTGGCTGAGGGACTGCGTCAGCTTTCAGACAACACCACATACAAAGTTTGCCAAGGTAACCCCATTCCCGATGTCCAGGCGGAGCTTCAAGGAATCCTCAGAACCTTAGGCCCCCTGCAAAACCTTTCACCTGACTCCATCAACCTCCTGACCCCACCGACACCCCGCACCCCTACCTTCTACCTTCTTCCTAAAATCCACAAACCCAATCATCCCGGCCGCCCCATTGTAGCTGGTTACCTAGCCCCCACAGAACGTATCTCTGCCTACGTAGATCAACACCTTCAACCCATTACATGCAGTCTCCCATCCTTCATCAAGGACACCAACCACTTCCTTGAACGCCTGGAATCCTTACCCAATCTGTTACCCCCGGAAACCATCCTTGTAACCATTGATGCCACGTCCTTATACACAAATATTCCGCACGTCCAGGGCCTCGCTGCGATGGAGCATTTCCTTTCACGCCGATCACCTGCCACCCTACCTAAAACCTCTTTCCTCATCACCTTAGCCAGCTTCATCCTGACCCACAACTTCTTCACTTTTGAGGGCCAGACATACCAACAATTAAAGGGAACAGCCATGGGCACCAGGATGGCCCCCTCGTACGCCAACCTATTCATGGGTCACTTAGAGGAAGCCTTCTTGGTTACCCAAGTCTGCCAACCCAAAGTTTGGTACAGATTTATTGATGACATCTTCATGATCTGGACTCACAGTGAAGAAGAACTCCAGAATTTCCTCTCCAACCTCAACTCCTTTGGTTCCATCAGTTTCACATGGTCCTACTCCAAATCCCATGCCACTTTCCTTGACGTTGACCTCCACCTGTCCAATGGCCAACTTCACACGTCCGTCCACATCAAACCCACCAACAAGCAACAGTACCTCCATTATGACAGCTGCCACCCATTCCACATCAAACGGTCCCTTCCCTACAGCCTAGGTCTTCGTGGCAAACGAATCTGCTCCAGTCCGGAATCCCTGAATCATTACACCAACAACCTGAAAACAGCTTTCGCATCCCGCAACTACCCTCCCGACCTGGTACAGAAGCAAATAACCAGAGCCACTTCCTCGTCCCCTCAAACCCAGAATCCCCCACAGAAGAACCACAAAAGTGCCCCACTTGTGACAGGATACTTTCCGGGACTGGACCAGACTCTGAATGTGGCTCTCCAGCAGGGATACGACTTCCTCAAATCCTGCCCTGAAATGAGATCTATCCTTCATGAAATCCTCCCCACTCCGCCAAGAGTGTCTTTCCGCCGTCCACCTAACCTTCGTAACCTGTTAGTTCATCCCTATGAAATCCCCAAACCACCTTCCCTACCCTCTGGCTCCTATCCTTGTAACCGCCCCCGATGCAAAACCTGTCCCATGCACCCTCCCACCACCACCTACTCCAGTCCTGTAACCCGGAAGGTGTACACGATCAGAGGCAGAGCCACGTGTGAAAGCACCCACGTGATTTACCAACTGACCTGCCTACACTGTGATGCATTCTATGTGGGAATGACCAGCAACAAACTGTCCATTCGCATGAATGGACACAGGCAGACAGTGTTTGTTGGTAATGAGGATCACCCTGTGGCTAAACATGCCTTGGTGCACAGCCAGCACATCTTGGCACAGTGTTACACCGTCCGGGTTATCTGGATACTTCCCACCAACACCAACCTATCCGAACTCCGGAGATGGGAACTTGCCCTTCAGTATATCCTCTCTTCTCGTCATCCGCCAGTCCTCAATCTCCGGTAATTTCAAGTTGCCGCCACTCGTACCTCACCTGTCTTTCAACAACTTCTTTGCCTCTACACTTCTGCCTCGACTGACATCTCTGCCCAAACTCTTTGTCTTTAAATACGTCTGCTTGTGTCTGTATGTGTGGATGGATATGTGCGTGTGTGCGAGTGTATACCTGTCCTTTTTTTCCCCCTAAGGTAAGTCTTTCCGCTCCCGGGATTGGAATGACTCCTTACCCTCTCCCTTAAAACCCACTTCCTTTCGTCTTCCCCTCTCCTTCCCTCTTTCCTGATGAGGCAACAGTTTGTTGCGAAAGCTTGAATTTTGTGTGTATGTTTGTGTTTGTTTGTGTGTCTATCGACCTGCCAGCGCTTTTGTTCGGCACCTCATCTTTGTTTTTTTATATATATATATATATATATATATATATATATATATATATATATATATATAGGGTGTTTCAAAAATGACCGGTATATTTGAAACGGCAATAAAAACTAAACGAGCAGCGATAGAAATACACCGTTTGTTGCAATATGCTTGGGACAACAGTACATTTTCAGGCAGACAAACTTTCGAAATTACAGTAGTTACAATTTTCAACAACAGATGGCGCTGCAAGTGATGTGAAAGATATAGAAGACAACGCAGTCTGTGGGTGCGCCATTCTGTACGTCGTCTTTCTGCTGTAAGCATGTGCTGTTCACAACGTGCAAGTGTGCTGTAGACAACATGGTTTATTCCTTAGAACAGAGGATTTTTCTGGTGTTGGAATTCCACTGCCTAGAACACAGTGTTGTTGCAACAAGACGAAGTTTTCAACGGAGGTTTAATGTAAGCAAAGGACCGAAAAGCGATACAATAAAGGATCTGTTTGAAAAATTTCAACGGACTGGGAACGTGACGGATGAACGGGCTGGAAAGGTAGGGCGACCGCGTACGGCAACCACAGAGGGCAACGCGCAGCTAGTGCAGCAGGTGATCCAACAGCGGCCTCGGGTTTCCGTTTGCCGTGTTGCAGCTGCGGTCCAAATGACGCCAACGTCCACGTATCGTCTCATGCGCCAGAGTTTACACCTCTATCCATACAAAATTCAAACGTGGCAACCCCTCAGCGCCGCTACCATTGCTGCACGAGAAACATTCGCTAACGATATAGTGCACAGGATTGATGACGGCGATATGCATGTGGGCAGCATTTGGTTTACTGACGAAGCTTATTTTTACCTGGATGGCTTCGTCAATAAACAGAACTGGCGCATATGGGGAACCGAAAAGCCCCATGTTGCAGTCCCATCGTCACTGCATCCTCAAAAAGTACTGGTCTGGGCCGCCATTTCTTCCAAAGGAATCATTGGCCCATTTTTCAGATCCGAAACGATTACTGCATCACGCTATCTGGACATTCTTCGTGAATTTGTGGCGGTACAAACTGCCTTAGACGACACTGCGAACACCTCGTGGTTTATGCAAGATGGTGCCCGGCCACATCGCACAACCAACGTCTTTAATTTGCTGAATGAATATTTCGATGATCGTGTGATTGCTTTGGGCTATCCGAAACATACAGGAGGCGGCGTGGATTGGCCTCCCTATTCGCCAGACATGAACCCCTGTGACTTCTTTCTGTGGGGACACTTGAAAGACCAGGTGTACCGCCAGAATCCAGAAACAATTGAACAGCTGAAGCAGTACATCTCATCTGCATGTGAAGCCATTCCGCCCGGCACGTTGTCAAAGGTTTCGGGTAATTTCATTCAGAGACTACGCCATATTATTGCTACGCATGGTGGATATGTGGAAAATATCGTATTATAGAGTTTCCCAGACCGCAGCGCCATCTGTTGTTGAAAATTGTAACTACTGTAATTTCGAAAGTTTGTCTGCCTGAAAATGTACTGTTGTCCCAAGCATATTGCAACAAACGGTGTATTTCTATCGCTGCTCGTTTAGTTTTTATTGCTGTTTCAAATATACCGGTCATTTTTGAAACACCCTATATATATATATATATATATATATATATATATATATATATATATATATACTCCTGGAAATTGAAATAAGAACACCGTGAATTCATTGTCCCAGGAAGGGGAAACTTTATTGTCACATTCCTGGGGTCAGATACATCACATGATCACACTGACAGAACCACAGGCACATAGACACAGGCAACAGAGCATGCACAATGTCGGCACTAGTACAGTGTATATCCACCTTTTGCAGCAATGCAGGCTGCTACTCTCCCATGGAGACGATCGTAGAGATGCTGGATGTAGTCCTGTGGAACGGCTTGCCATGCCATTTCCACCTGGCGCCTCAGTTGGACCAGCGTTCGTGCTGGACGTGCAGACCGCGTGAGACGACGCTTCATCCAGTCCCAAACATGCTCAATGGGGGACAGATCCGGAGATCTTGCTGGCCAGGGTAGTTGACTTACACCTTCTAGAGCACGTTGGGTGGCACGGGATACATGCGGACGTGCATTGTCCTGTTGGAACAGCAAGTTCCCTTGCCGGTCTAGGAATGGTAGAACGATGGGTTCGATGACGGTTTGGATGTACCGTGCACTATTCAGTGTCCCCTCGACGATCACCAGTGATGTACGGCCAGTGTAGGAGATCGCTCCCCACACCATGATGCCGGGTGTTGGCCCTGTGTGCCTCGGTCGTATGCAGTCCTGATTGCGGCGCTCACCTGCACGGCGCCAAACACGCATACGACCATCATTGGCACCAAGGCAGAAGCGACTCTCATCACTGAAGACGACACGTCTCCATTCGTCCCTCCATTCACGCCTGTCGCGACACCACTGGAGGCGGGCTGCACGATGTTGGGGCGTGAGCGGAAGACGGCCTAACGGTGTGCGGGACCGTAGCCCAGCTTCATGGAGACGGTTGCGAATGGTCCTCGCCGATACCCCAGGAGCAACAGTGTCCCTAATTTGCTGGGAAGTGGCGGTGCGGTCCCCTACGGCACTGCGTAGGATCCTACGGTCTTGACGTGCATCCGTGCGTCGCTGCGGTCCGGTCCCAGGTCGACGGGCACGTGCACCTTCCGCCGACCACTGGCGACAACATCAATGTACTATGGAGACCTCACGCCCCACGTGTTGAGCAATTCGGCGGTACGTCCACCCGGCCTCCCGCATGCCCACTATACGCCCTCGCTCAAAGTCCGTCAACTGCACATACGGTTCACGTCCACGCTGTCGCGGCATGCTACCAGTGTTAAAGACTGCGATGGAGCTCCGTATGCCACGGCAAACTGGTTGACACTGACGGCGGCGGTGCACAAATGCTGCGCAGCTAGCGCCATTCGACGGCCAACACTGCGGTTCCTGGTGTGTCCGCTGTGCCGTGCGTGTGATCATTGCTTGTACAGCCCTCTCGCAGTGTCCGGAGCAAGTATGGTGGGTCTGACACACCGGTGTCAATGTGTTCTTTTTTCCATTTCCAGGAGTGTATATATATACCGGGGTTTTACGAATTATTATTTTCCTCGTTTTAACGAATTTTCATGGTTTTTGTAGAGGAAAGTGCCCGAAAGCGGACCCCTCTCCTAAAGTGGATCCCGTATCTCCTGGCTCTGCAGTCTCCGTAACTCCAGCGGCACCAAGTGTAAACATTAGCTTACGCTTCTACCTGTCTGTAGTGGAGCGCACCAGTCGCCCACTTCGCTCATGGTTCATCTGTCCGCCATTACGTATTCTGACAGTGGCCGAAGTTTTCGCATCGTGCTACATTTTTCATTATTTCTCCAAGATATAGGAAGGTATGCGTTTCGACCTGTATATATTCTTAATGGGTAAGGTTCAAGGTCTTTGTTTATCACTAAACCGGTTCATTTAGATGTTTGGTTAAAAATTGATGCCGTTAACAAAATGTAGGCTATAGTTGCCAAAGCTGTACCCCACGCGGTTGCCTAAACTGGACCCCTTATACTTTCATGTTTGAAGTCAACCTGTATTTGTGCACACTCTTATTCTCTTCGAATTCCAAGAGGATAATGGGGAAGGTTGACCAAAGGAAGTTGAGTCCCTCTAAAATGACTGAAGCTATTGACGCAGTTCGGAAAAAGAGGATGAGTTGGAAGAAGGCCAGTTAAGCGTTTAATGTTCTGAAAACAACACTCATGAGGTTGAAACTTCCTGGCAGATTAAAGCTGTGTGCCGGACCGAGACTCGAAGGTTGTCCAACGTAAGGTACGGCACACCTGAGGAAGCGGCAAAAGCCACAAGAGCTAGACCTACAGTTTTGGGTAAAAAACTTGAGGATAAACTGGTTCACTATTGTCTTGCTTTGGAAGCATCTTTCTTTGGGCTTACTGGTAACGATTTACGAAGAATGGCTGTGCAATTGGAAGAGCGAAATGACATTGAACATCCTTTCAAAGATGAAATTGCTGGGAAAAAGTGGGTTAAGCTATTTCTTAAGCGCCACAAAGATAAACTGTCACAGGGGAAGCCTACTGGAATATCCTATGCTAGGGCTTGTGGATTTAGCAAGGAAAACACAGAGGAATTCCAAAACCTTCTGGAAAATCTTTGACAGGTTTAAATTCACTCCTGACAGAATTCACAACGTTGATGAGTGCGGCATTACTGTGGTACAGTCAAAAGTAGCAAAAGTAATTGGCCTTAAAGGTAAAAAGCAGATAGCCTCCTTAACATCTGGAGAACGTGGAGCTCTTATAACAATCGTTGCTTGCATGAGTGCTAGTGTATTATTCGTGCCTCCTTTAGTGATTTTTCCGAGGAAAATATGAGTGAACAGTTGAAAGAAGGTGCTCCAGCAGGAACAATCTTTGCAGGGCACCCTTCAGGTTGGATTCAAATCAACGTATTTACTCAGTGGTTTCGACAGTTTACTGAATTCGCCAAACCGACAGAGGAAAAACCTGTGCTGTTGCTCTTGGATGCCCATTTTAGCCACACGCGGAATATCGACTTGGCAAAATCAAATCATATCACCATTGTCTCATTGCCACTTCACTGCTCACACAAAATGCAACCTTTGGACAAAACTTTCATGGGTTGTCTCAAAGTTTACTGCAGCGAGGAAATTCGGCAGTGGTTAAGGCACGATGAACGTGCTGTCAGCGATTATGATGTAATGGCAATCTTTGGGAAAGATGCCAAACAGCCCAAATAGCAATTAATGGATTTAAAACAAAAGGGATCTACCAGTTGAACAAAAACCTGTTCTCAGATGCTGAATACATTGAAGAAGCCAATAAAAAACGAGATTCATCTTCCTACAAAGCTGTATCAACCAAACAATTAGCAGGAAATCAGGGGTTTTCAGAGGACAGAGAAGAATGTGATGACATAAATCAACCATCAACTTAGAAAAGCCTGGCTGTTCCTCTATCATCAGTTACACTTGAAGATCCTCAGGGCACCACATCGTCTGAGACAAGTCCATTCGACATCACTCCCATTCCAAAAACTAAAAAGAGCACCTTGGATAGGGGACAATAGGCCTGCAGTTCTACAGTCATAACATCTAAACCTTATAAAGCGCAGTTGGTGGAAGTTCAAATAGCTAAAGAGGCCAAGGAAGCTGGACACAAGCACTGAAATACAAATCCAGTTGGGGGCGTCGTTCAGCAGCAAAGCCCTTGCGTAAAGGGAAGAAACTCATGAAGAAACGTTTAAACTTCGAGAAAAATGAGAAGGAATCTAGCACTGAAGATGAAAATAGCATGTCCCTTGGAACATCTGAATCGGAGTTTCTCCCAGGAGTTACCCCATCAAATAATGATGATGCATGGTGTATGTTCTGTGACAGGAAATTATCTGAAGACTCTAAAGGGGAACTTTGGGTTATGTGCGTTATGTGCTCGTGTTGGGCCCATGTAGATTGTTCTGGGGCTGAAAAGGACGTGTACATTTGCGACTTTTGTCGCTGAACTATCTAATTTTGTCATCTACATTTTATGGTTTAATTGTTGAATATATTTTGTAAATTTTAAAATTAAATACTGAAATTGGTATGTAAAACTTATACTTTGAATCTAGTTTATGTTCTTATTGATATAAAGCGCTTTTCTAATTTTGTTTACTGTTTTTTTTTTACAAGGGGTCCACTTTTGGCAACTAGTTTTCCAATTCGCAAAGTGCAATGATCTCAATTCTATTTTTTAAAATACTAATTTTTCATTATATCTTCTGAAAGTAAATTGTAAATGGTACACAACATTACAAAGTATATAATAAATGCTTTTGAAAGATAATTTTCTATAGTTTTCTATCATTTAAAAGTTAAAAACAAAATCGGGGTTCGCTTTTGGGCACATTCCTCTACCTGTTCATTGTGATGGCTTGCTCCTCTGCCCTATCTGCAGCAGTTTCGGCAGATACATTGGTATGGAGGCTTCTGTTTTGCTAAATCTATTGTTGTATGAGCGATCAAGTGTTTCATTTCGTATTTTATTATTTTTCGTATGAAGCCACGTGTTTCCTTCCCTGAACTCACATTACGTTGCAATGATCCCAGCTTCTGTTTAAAATAAATGGGAGTACAAACATTCCCCATAATTGTATATTTATGGTTACTCTATAGTTAGCACAGTTTATTGTCTTTTGTGAGTACTGATTGCCTCAGGACGATTTTGGTTTCTGTTGAAATTGGAAATAAATTTGGCTTAGGAAGTTTCGAACAAACCCTATGTTGTAGCGACACCTTATTGTTAGAGGACCGGGAGAATCGACATGCAAGATTGGTTGCTAACCCCCTCCCAGCAGCACGGAGAGAAACATCGCCAGCGGACAGAAACAGTAACAGACTTTCCAAATAAACATGGAACTACTTCACCAAACAACATGTGACAGTGTTCCAGCAAACAGAACTCATACGACTGCTGTAGCACTCCGGCGACCTGGCCTTATAAGCACGCCTAAACCGTCAGACCGTAGTGTTTCCCAACCACTAGGAACAGCTCTGGTCCTAGCCTTGTATTCACTCGCTGTAGTCTTGCAGTAGCACGTTGTATTTTGTATTTGTGGCCAGTATTTTCTTCCATTGTCTTGTTTTCTTATCTGTTTTGCTACCACAGAGTTGTGGTTTTTTTTGTTTGTTTTGCATTTAAAAACTTCGTTGAGATGTGCACGGCTCGTGTTTGTGCCGTTATTGCTTGTTTTGGCAGTACTCCTGTCTCGTTTCTTATTCGATTTACTGGCGTCACTAAGTTGCTGGATTACCTGCCCGCGAGTGGCAGCAGCAGCGCTTATCGATAAGAGCACCGTCGTACTATCTTTGGACCGATCGCTAGTATTTCCGGTTTGTCGTGTGTCGGGAGTTCAGTGGGGATGGAGCAGCAGTGAGGTCAGGACAGCCATGACCCGCCCGACCGTTGCCGGCTCTGAGCACTATGGGACTGAACTACTGTGGTCATCAGTCCCCTAGAACTTAGAACTACTTAAACCTAACTAACCTAAGGACATCACAGACATCCATGCCCGAGGCAGGATTCGAACCTGCGACCGTAGCAGTCGCGCGGTTCCGGACTGCGCGCCTAGAACCGCCGACCGTTGCCGGCACACATGATTTCAGTGGGGATGGCCTTCGTTGGTCGTTTGGTCAGTCGTCTCATTGGACGACATGTATTTGGTCACCGACTGCTTCCAGGGTGTCTGTGTGTGTCAACTTGTGATTCCTCCTAGTTGTTCCACAGTGACTGGCTTTAGGATTGTTCGAGTTGTTTGTGGAAGTGTTTCACAGAAGCGTGTGTAGCTTCTGTGGTGTTGACTGATCAGTTATTTTAATGCTATCTGCATGCTGGATTGAGTCATTCGGTTGGGACAGAGCAACGAAGAAGTCTCCGCGGCGCGTGGTCGGCCCGGGACTCCCGGCGGCGTGCATGCGTGGTCGGATTGTGAGGCGCTAGCTGCGAGAGCTACAAAGTTCGTTCCCCACCGAACCTGGACACTGAAGTTGAGTGATCAGTTAACCTGTTATGAAACCTCAACTGCTGTGACGTCTCTTCATTCATTGCCAGTTGTTGCTTACTGGGCCATTCCGGCAAGCAGCAACATATGGTGCATTGGAGTCGGTGAAATTTTGCAGCCGTCTACCTGTATGGTCTTTAACTATTAAATTGGTTGCTACTTATCAGTGAAGAGCACCAGCGTTATTTTCTGTCTTGTGGCAGTTAACGCCCCAGTTACCTGCCCTGGCCATTAGCGTAGTTTTCTGGCAATGTGTTTTTCCTCGCCATGTTGATGCTGTCCGGCACGGTGTGTAGTTCGACAGCCCTTTAGTTGTTTGTTCATATTTTTTTCTTAAGAGTGGTTATTATGCCTTGGCTGTTTTTAGACGCCAAGTTTGAAGACCTAGTGCGGCTGGTATTGTCGTCCTTGGCTGATATTTTCCATTGTCGTGCCGTTGGTCGAGGGTAAGGGAATTGATTATGTTGTTGGTCGGTCCGTCAGCCATCCCTGGGTCGGGTTGCCATCTGATTATTTAACCTTACTCTTGGCTGTCTGTCTCACCTGACCTTATGTTAGGGCTACATCTTCAGGCCGACCCTTGGAACACTTCTGAGCACCACTGTTCTGTTGGTTTTAGATTGTGATTTTCATTTTAGTCTGATGTATCGCGCAAGGCCTTCAGCTGTCTATTAATTTAGTTTGTTTTAATTTTAAAATAAGGCCTCAGCCGAATTAAATTAAGATTTGAAGTTTGATTTGTTTAAAAACTGAATTTTGAAAGTTTGTTCTATCTGAAATTCTTGTTATCCAGGCCCTAACACCTGAGTTGTTCAATGTCCAGTGTGTGGCCTTCAGCCGAGCTTTTACGTGAAATATTTTTAAGATAAGCCCTTCAGTCATATTAAATTAAAATTTTGAAAACTGATTTGTTTAAAACTATTTTTTTTTTAATTTGCTCTACCTGAAATTCTCGTTGTCCAGCCCCTAAGCCCTGAGTTGTTCAATGTCTTTTGCGTGGCCTTCAGTGGAGTATTTACGTGAAATATTTTTTCGAAGTAAGGCCTTTGGCCGCATGTATTCTTTAAAGCAATTTTTGTAGCTTCTGTTCAGGCCTTCAGCCATTGTTGTTTTTGGTGTGGTTTTGGGCCTTCAGCCCAGGAGCTATTGCAAGTTTTCTTATTGTATTGTTTTAATGTGATCCTTTTAAGGCCATGTGTAATTAAGTGGTTCTTAGGAAAATAAAAGTTTGTGTGTTTGGTGCAACTAACAGTAACTGATTACGACCCCCTCCACACCCATAACCTGATCCGCTCTGTCCTGAAAACCAGATTTCATTAGTGTATGCCAAGAAAGCGTTTTTCTTAAGTTGCAATAAAGTGTGTTCAAATTGACTGTTAGTTCTATCCTGCCCACCGCAGGACACTAGTTATTGGCGACAAGGATAAAACTTTCATTTTCGAACGGAATGACTTCCTCTGGAGAGCTTCTTCAGTCCTTGGTGGAAACTCTATAGCAGATTCAGGCAACGCTCACGCGTTCAGAAATTCGCTCTCACTCGCCAGCGTTGCAAGAAGTAGCCCGTAGGGTCGATTCCATCGCAGGTAAATTGAACACGTTACAAGTGGCTCCACCGACGTTTCTGGCTTTCGATAGCTCTGTCGAACCATGGTCAAATTATGTCGAACCATTGGAACAACATTTACTGGCACATGGGATCCATGACGAAAATCGAAGTTGGGATTTTTGTTAGCTGCAGACGGTCCACAGGTGTATCGTTTCATTCAACAACTAAACGCTGAGCAGACCCCTCGTGATCTCTCATTTATTTTCTTGTCGAAAGTCTCCAGGTCACACTAATCGGAAATGGATTATGACACTTCAGGGTCTCTTCCCCTATTGTAGATTCCAGTGCGTCAATGTAGCCTGCAAGAAGTCTTATGCCTCTTCATTAATTCGCGATATGGTGGCGTTTTATGCGCCAGACTAGGGTCTTTGGGCTGATATTTGGAAGTTACAGGACCCGTCCCTCAACACCTGTCTGCCTATCAGGCTCGTCAATGGTTGGATTGCCCCAACTGTCAAGCAAGATGCACGGCTTGCAGCCCTGTGTGCCATTTCGCCGTGATGTGTCAGGCTTCACAAAAACATCGTGTCGATTACACGCTTCCTGCAGATGCACAGGATCATCACAAATCATCACCTCAGGACCTGAAAGCCTCGCACTCCATTGGCAGCCAAGTATTCTTCAACATTCTCCAGTCAACTGCCCGTTTTCTTATTACCTTGGAGGTCACACATACTCCAGTGGTCGTCCAAATTGACAAGGCATCATCCATCTCTATTGTGTATGGTGCCACATACCAACATTTGGGCTCACTGGCTTTATCCCTGTACACTCACACCTTGCACATTTTCAGTAATCACTCTATATTCATCGACTGCGTTTTTTTCCACACAAGAGTCTTACAACAGTATTTCCTTCACTGTTCAGTTTTTGGTGGTTGGATCCCATGGAGCTACTAATCTTCTGGGTGTGGACATCTTTGGTCGTCTGGGTTTATCAATGCAGGAGGCGGTACAAGCAGTGTCGATTGCCTCATCGGATACCGTCCTCATCCCATTGCTCAGAAAATACGTTGTTCTCGTCCTCCACACCAGGAGTGAAGGGTTTCACCATGCACGTTCAGCTTCTTCCCTCTGCTGTTCCTCGTTTTTTTGAGGCCCGCCCAGTCCCCTTTTCTCTCCGAGACAGGCTCCAGGTGGAACTTAGCCGCTTACAGGATGAAGGCATCCTTTCTCCTGTATCACACAATCGCTGGATGATGCCTATCGTGATAGTCGAGAAGCCAACTGGTGCTTTACGCATCTCAGTCCGTTATTGATGCTTATCCTGTCCCACTGGTGGATGACATACTCACCTGTCTTGCGGGCTCGGCCATTTTCACCAAAATTGATTTGATTGATGCTTATTTGCAGCTGCCATTGGACGAAGAATCACAGCAGATCCTAGTCATCAATACCCCATGTTGCCTTTTCCAGTAGAACCGCCTCCCGTTTGACATTGCTAGTGCCCCCGCCATTTTCCAACGTTATTTGCAATGCCTCAAAATCCAGGTGCCCAGGGCGGCCAATTATCTGAACGATGTCATCGTCAGTGGCTCATCCGTGGTGGACCTCGCAGACAAGCTGGACAGGCTGTTTCAGGTTTTTTTTCTGAGGCTGATCTGTGTTGCCAGAAAGAAAAGTGTGCTTTTTTGCAGGAGGGGTCAGCTATCTCGGGTTCACGATTAATACCCATGGCCTACTCGCCTCTAACAAGGGAACCTCCCCATCGCACCCCCCCTCAGATTTAGTTATAAGTTGACACAGTGGATAGGCCTTGAAAAACAACACAGATCAATCGAGAAAACAGGAAGAAGTTGTGTGGAACTATGAAAAAATTAAGCTCCCGAGATTTCGGCGCCCCTGACCAGGTTATTGCGCAAGTGCGCTGGTTGGGTTTGGGACATGGCATGTGAGCACGCTTTCACATGCCTCAAGTCAACTCTCTCCTGCTCTCCTTGTCTGGCCACTTATGATCCTTCCCTGCCCCTCATTGTCGCCGCCGATGCCACAGAGTACGGCCTGGGTGCAGTCCCCTCACAAGTGGTCGATGGCATTGAAAGGCCGGTGCTTTTCACATCCAAAAAATTGACCAACGCTCAAACCAAATATAGTCGAATTGAAAAGGAAGCTTTGGTGCTGGTTTTTGCCCTGAGAAAGTTCTACAATTTCGTGTATGGTCGTCATTTCAAGCTGCAGACCGATCACAAGCCTTTTGGTTTCTTTGTTTCACCCAGGTGTTGCAGTGCCCATCTGCACAGCGCGCTGCCTCAAATATTGGGCGATCTTCCTGGTGATTTTCGACTTTGATATTGTCTCTGAACTGCAAGAAAACGCCGATTTTCTGTCCCAGCTTCCTGCCGGGGTGGACTGTGGTTTGTTTCCATGTGGACCTGGATGTGGACGCAGCTCTGGACGCGCTTTGGCTGGAAGCTAATGCGGTCTGGCTGGCTACCACTCAGGATCAGATACTGCAAGCTCTCTGTCGCCAAATCGCTGCGGGTTGGCCGACCAGCCATCATAGCATCTGAATGCAGAGGTCCAGGACTTTTGGGATCATCAGCCCAGTCTCTTTTTTCCACAGTGGCATTATCCTTTTGCGTAGTGATTGTGGACGTTCCCCGGTTGGTCATACTGCATGTGTTGCGCCGCCGTGTCCTCGACTTTCTCCACACTAGCCATTGGGGCATCATCCTCACCAAACAGGTGACCTGCCAACACTTTTATTGGAGCAGTATGGATAAAGACATTGCCTCCCTCGTGTCAGCCTGCACCACGTGCCAAAAACGTCAGGCAGCACCCCCACACCAGTATTTTTCGTGGCCAGATGCTGCTGCTCCGTGGGAACATCTCCATTTGGATTTTGCAGGGCTGTTTCCCAGTAGCGCATACTGATAAACTCCAGGTTGGGATACCTTTACGTCTCCCACATGATGAGCACCACTTCTGCTGAGACTATCAAAATTCTCTGGCCCCTCTTTGCTGTCGAGGGACTGCCCAAAACGATTGTTCCGGATAGTGGTCCAAGTTTACTTTGACCAAGTTTAAGCAATTCTGTACTGCCAATGGAATTTCCTTTGTCCACATCGCCCCATTTAAGCAGCCAACAGCTGGGCAGAACGTTTTGTGCAGACATTCAAGACCCATCTCAATAAGCTGCTGAGCCATCACCCACTGGAGGAGGTCATGCTTCTTTTCTTGGCTATGTACCATACTGCCCCCCATGCTAGTAAAAGTCCAGCGGAGATACTTTATGGTCGAGTATTCTGCTCCCCCTTATCTGTCCTGGTTCCCGAGGCTCCTCAACCTCCCACCCACATGCCAACGCACTCCTTTCGCGTCAGGCATGAGGTCTGGGAGGCCTGGGTGCGGACCTTCTCTCATCCATAGGCGCGCTGGCTGCCTGTAGTCATCACTGAGACCCACAGCTGGGTGATGGCACCTCTGGTGGGCTGATGGTTCCGCCGCCCACCAGCACCTCAACCAGCTCTGCCCCCATCTGGTGGGCCATGACTCCCCAGGGGAACTGCCAGTGCCTATCGCCAACTGCCCTGTGGTGGAACCTCCGCTTCTGCTTCCACCTCCACCTCATCCGCTGTCTCCGCCACGAGCCGCCCGTGCTGTATCGCCGTCTCCCACCCCTGCTGGCTACGAACCTATGGACGTCGACCAGGACGCCCCTACTCCTATGGTCGTCTGTGGTGTTGTGCATATTTTTTCGCAGGGGGAGAAATGTTGTAGCGGCTCCTTATTGTTTGAGGGCCCACAGAACCGACATGCAAGATGGGTTGCTAGCCCCCTTTCAGCAGTGTGGAGAGAAATATCGCCAGCGGACAGAAACAGTAATAGACTTTCCAAATAAACACGGAACTACTTCGCCAGACAACATGTGACAGTGTTCCACTAATCGGAACTCATATGACTGCTGTAGCACTCCGGCGACCTGACCTTATAAGTATACCTAGAGCGTCAGACCATAGTGTTTACCAACTGCCAGGAACGGCTCCGGCCAGTACTTATGCCGGCCCAAGCCTTGTATTCACTCGCTGTAGTCTTGTGGTAGCATGTTGTATTTTGTAGAGTAGCTTTGGCCAGTATTTTCTTCCATTGTCTTGTTTCCTTATCTGTTTTTCTACCACACAGCTGTGGTCTCTTGCTTGTTCTCCATTTAAAAACTTTGTGTATGCCAAGAAGCCGTTTTATTATTATTTTTTTTAAATTGTAATAAAGTGTGTTCAAATTGACTGTTACTTGTTTCCTCCCGACCGCATGACACTACTCCCAAGGTCTTCTACATTGCAAGGCATGTCCCATCCTGATTCATTCAGACGATATTAATATATAAACACATTTGGCCTAAATTCAAATAGAAAACATTAGGTTTCCGTTGCCTAAACTAGATTTGAATTTTGACAAAGACTGATGTATGGTATTTCTAAAGATAGTGAAGTTTACCTCTAATAGTCGTATGATATTTTACAAAGTTCAGAAATAAAGGTCAGTTAAATCGGAATAAGCAGATGCCATGTTTCAGTAAGCTACAGTTTTGACATTGTGACTCTCCACATTTCGGAAGAAATTTGGGGTTTGATGAAGACCATTTAAACGCACTAATACACAATGATCTACTCCAGAGTACTTCAGAACTGGCAAATGGTGATAAACTGTGACCATTCCACCATTGTGCGACATTTGCATGCAATGGGGAAGCCTCAAAAATCAAGTTTATGGGTACCACATGCTTTAAGCCAAAATCACAAAAACCATCGGGTGGCTATGTGCATCTCCGCTTGCTCATCATCAACTGACTAGTGAACAACGCCGACCATTCCCGTCTTGTGTCGTTACTGACGACGAGAAATGTTGTCTTTAGGTTAACATAAAGCAAAAGAGAGAAATGGTCGAGCATAAAAAAGTAGCCGATCCCTATACAAAGACCTGTGTGCATCCACAAAAGATAATTTTATGCATCTAGTGCAACAGCGACGGTGTGGTGTACGACCAATTACTTCCCCTAGGTTAACCATCACTGCTGACGTTGATTGTCAACAACTAAGACCTCTTTCAGACGCAATCCAACAACAACGACCAGGAAGACTACGGTAAGTGATGCTACGCCACGTTAACTCCTGCCCGCATTCTGCTAGGCTGACAAAAAACGCTCTACAGGAGCTGGGTTGGAAAGTCATTCCTCACCTACCTTATTCGCCTCACTTTGCACCCTCAAATTTTCACCTTTTCCCGCTCTCTATCGAACAACTTTCAAGGAAATTCCTTTTCAATTGAAAATGCGCTCCAAACGTGGCTCGACGAGTTCTTAGCCTCAAAACCACGCAATTGCTACGGTCACGGGATCGACAAGTTATCCCAGCGTTGGTAAACCGTTGTAAATAGAGCAGGAGAATGTATTACTGATGGTTGAAATCTCTGTTATCTGTGTTTATTGTGTTTACTAAACTTCTAGAAAACGCTACGAAGTTGCGCACCAGCCCAATAAATTCTAGAACAGGTACCGAGCAGCTATCTTTCACATAAATATAGGAGTCTTGAAAAATCAGCGGTAGGCGAGCACTGACTGTCAAATAAACACAATATTTCGTTTGAACGAATGAGAATTCTACCTCACGCATCGAACTATTGGGCCTCTGGACGGAGTATGTGAAAACGACTTTTAATAAAGAGACCGGCAATGCATGGGAGCGTGCATTAGAAGAAAAAAAAACAGAGGAAGTTTTTTCGCAGTTTAGGGTGTGGTATAAGTGGTGGCATTGCAAGAGACTTTGAATAGTAAGCACTAACGTAATCTATGGACACCTCACCATGTACCATCTACATGAAGTAATCCAACCAAACAGATGACGTCGTCTGGACATAAAAGTGGGACCCTCGTCAATGTCACAGTTCAGTCAGGTTGGAGCCCTGACGGTGTTTACTTGCGAGTACATGCCCGTCTTTCATTACAGTGACGAGTTTCGCTCTGCATTGCTACTCGTAGTGCCTGAGTCGACATTGATTTGTCATTTGCCTTCTATGCTGCTGTCGTTATTTGAACATGGTCTGGTTTCCCGGGGATTTAAAGGCAACAAAAGTTAAGAATTTTGGTCAGCTGGGGCTCAGGCTATGTCAGTCGGACCAAGGCAAAACATGAATAGGGCCAAGATCAGGAATCCAGGGCTAGGCTTATCTTCCGGTGTCCCTTCATGCAGCTGTGTGACTTCTGCCGATCGACGTCCATCTTGGCATACTGTCAGAGGCGCTGATACTGATATCACCCAATGGGCTAAAGACCAAACACACTTTACCTCTCACCACAAGCCACCGGTAACCACTGACAGTGATACCAATTTACAAGGACCTTGTCCAAAGCCTTTCGTGTGGGATCAATCTTCTGCCTCATCATCTGACGACTCCGACGGCCACATGGTGATGAACCTCTCACCCACTGAACGTCACATCACGCCTGCATCAGACGCTGATACAGCCAACCACCATGTGGACGCCCCATCAGGTGCTGTTCCATCTATGCCAGCTTGTCCACTCATCAGGCCTTCTGGTGACTATGCCCCTGTGGGTCCCCCTGTAGCTGAAAACCCAAATGGTCATCCACTCATGCCCTTCACAGTGGCTGTGATTTTGATGCCTCCCTACCAGGGGAAACTGCACCGGTTGATGCCATGCACCAGGAAATGCCCCCTCCCCCTGACCCTACTTGAGAGACACCACCACCACTACCACCACAACCATCATCACCACCAAAGATCCCTTCTATCATGGTTTACAATCTCATGAATTACGTTAACTGAACACTGAACTGCAGTGCCTTATTACAGGCCATCTGAGAGCAGTTTACCAGAAAGACCAAGTTCGGTACATGCTTGACACAAGGGATGACTACCTCATAGTCCTTAACTTTGTGAAGTCGAGGGTTATGAATTACTACACCCATCAGGTTTCTGGTGACAGAAGAACAAAAATCGTCACCAAAGACCATCCCTTTGAAGTAATAGAAGCAGATGTCAAGGATGAATTACTCTGTCTCAAGTTCTTGACCCTTTGATCCTCCAAAACAACAAGAGGGACCCTGAGACTCAGAAGTTAATCCATATGCCAACCCATGTTGTCTCCCTTTTTAAGAGGGAGGACATCGAAAGTATTTACCAAATCAGATGTCTCCTGTATGCCGAGGTGCATATTGAATCATATGAAGGCCACAACATGCTATCCATCTTCCATGGGTGTCAACACTTGCGACACACCAGTAATTACTGCTCACTACCTTTTCTGTGTGTCAAATGTGCTGGCCCACATGCGTCAGAGGATTGTAAACTCACAGCCTTAGAAAGACCCACCTGCACACGCTGTTTGGGCACCTCTCATTACCCCCACCATCTGGCCTCCTAGAACAGTTGTCAAATGGTTCAAATGGCTCTGAGCACTATGGGACTTAACATCTGAGATCATCAGTCTCCTAGACTTAGAACTACTTACAACTAACTAACCTAAGGACAGCACACACATCCATGCCCGAGGCAGGATTCGAACCTGCAACTGTACCAGCAGCGCGGTTCTGGACTGAAGCGCCTAGAACCACTTGGCCACAACGGCGGACAGAGTGGTTGTCCTGTGTACCGGAAGGCAATGAAGTCTCGCTGCCCTCCAAGAAGAAAACCAAGGACAAATTGGTCACCACCACAGGACTGCATCAGTTTTTCCATCTTAAGAGGTAAACCCGACGACCATAAAGCAACAGATGCTTAGGCATCTGACACAACTACAATACAGGGGCTCCTCTGGCTCTGTCCCCTATGTCTACCTTTGCCACTGCAGCTCAGTCTTCCCCTGCTCATCTGTCTCCTGTGATGAATACCAACACCTACCAAATGGAAAATCCATCTGCAGCCTCCCCACGCCAACTTGTTGATGTGTGCTGTTCCTTCATTGCAGTACCTTCTCAACCTGCCACCAAACCGACCCCTGCCTACCACAGGGTCAAGCAGCCCCCAGGATATCCCCCCAGTGGTGGAGACAGATAATTCATTTCAGGATGACATGCAAGAGATCCTGAGGGTCATCTCTCTGTTCACACAGACCCACATGAGGTCTGTCATTCGTGAAACAACCCAGTGGATCCATCAGTTGGAGGATGGGCTCACTAAGATCATTGTCCTGGTTGAAGGGCTCAGTCAGATTTTGCTATAATGGAAAATCGCCCACCACATGATCAGCAACTCCCTCAGTATCTAGTTGTCTGTATTTTTAATGCTAATGCTATTAAACAGATGAAAACTGAACCGAACACCTTCCTCTATGGCCACCATGTGGACATTTTACTTGTCTCATAAACCCATCTCAAACCAGCGGTCAATTTTCAGCTGCGCAACTTGTTTTGCTATCACAAAGACTGACTCCATTGCCAAGGTGGGGGCATGGCAGTGTTCTCACACAAGACACTTATCCACAAGCATGAGACTCTCCAATCACTGGAACATGTAGAGGCTGTGGCAGGCACTGTCTCTAACATCCTTAGAGCTATCACATTTGCTGTAGTGCAGTTGAGCCCTAACCTGCCATTTATTGTAGCAGACCTCTGCAAGTTGGCTTTATTTGGCAGACTCATCATTGGGGCCAAACTTGATACCAAGCAACCAGCTTGAATTGCTAATCCCAAGGGCAGGCTGCTTATCAAACTGGAAGATACTCTGGCACTGTTGGTCTGTGGCTCCCACATCCCCACATTTCCAAGAATGTTGCAGTGCAGTTTTCGTTGAAAACACTCCATGAACTGTCATCTGACCGTGGCCCAGTGCTCCTG
Organism: Schistocerca piceifrons; assembly: GCF_021461385.2. Classification (NCBI taxonomy): domain Eukaryota; kingdom Metazoa; phylum Arthropoda; class Insecta; order Orthoptera; family Acrididae; genus Schistocerca; species Schistocerca piceifrons. Next base: position 140,380,705 of record NC_060145.1, on the reverse strand, counting down.
TGCCATACTGATGTAGCTCTGTGTTTACACATTCATTCTGCGTTGACCATCAAGGATTGGAACAAATTTGCCAGGTTCCTCAACAACACAACCCAGCAAAACCGCGACCTGACAATACCTGTCAATCTGGTTAGTGCTGTTGATTATCTAACCATGAAAATCCAGAAGGCAATGAGGGTCTCTACTTTCATTGTACCTAGGGCTTTAACCCCACTGGATGACTTGCCCCCCCCCCCCCCCCTCCCATACTACACAAACTAAAAACTCAGAAGAACTACTACTGCAGGTGATGGAATCAGTTTTGTGACGTTGAGGATAAGCGTTGCATGAGGCAGCTCCAAAGTTAATTCTACCACCACCTCGCTGATTGGAAAATGGGACATGGGAGGTGGACAAGATGTCTGCCTTTCTCCTTCAACGTAAGTCAGATTGGGCTGCTGACTGAGCCCTGAGATGCTGCACAGTAAGGCCCAACAACCCCCTCTGCATGTTGGATGGCTTCACTTATGATGTCCTCCATGTAATGGAAACTCTGGCGATGCATTCGAGACCCAGAATCAACTGCTTTTTCAGGATCTTATGGCTGATGAACTCTAGGATGGACACGAGATTCTGGCGGCTGTTACTGCTTTTAGGCAATAACCACCTCTTACTGTCCCTCACATTATGGCCCCAGCAGAAGTTCAAAGGATCCTCTGGCAGAAGCATGGGCAGCTAGCTCCTGGTTTGGATGGCATATTAAACTTCTGAGGATGTACGTCTGGAGTATAGCATTGTATGGTAGTGAAACATGGACTGTGGGAAAACCAGAACAGAAGAGAATCGAAGCATTTGAGATGTGGTGCTATAGACGAATGTTGAAAATTAGGTGGACTGATAAGGTAAGGAATGAGGAGGTTCTACGCAGAATCGGAGAGGAAAGGAATATGTGGAAAACACTGATAAGGAGAAGGGACAGGATGATAGGACATCTGCTAAGACAAGAGGGAATGACTTCCATGGTACTAGAGGGAGCTGTAGAGGGCAAAAACTGTAGAGGAAGACAGAGATTGGAATACATCAAGCAAATAATTGAGGACGTAGGTTGCAAGTGCTACTCTGAGATGAAGAGGTTAGCACAGGAGAGGAATTCGTGGTGGGCCGCACCAAACCAGTCAGTAGACTGATGACAAAAAAAAAAAAAAATTAAACGACCACCTCCATCAGCTCCCACGCAAGCCACTGGTCTTATTCACTAACATTCTGAACTGCTGTCTCACAACTGGCCTCCCCACATAGTGGAAGTAGACAAAACTGATGGCCATCCTAAAGCCCTCAAGGATCCTAAGGTCCCTACCAATAAGGGCCCATTACCTCTCTAAATAGTATGGTGAAGGTCCTAGACTCTTTGATCCTGAGCCACCTTTCCCAGCCTCTGGTGGCAGCTGGGATTATCTATCCGGAACAGCTCAGTTTCACTTCCCACCTGTTGGCCAAACTACAAGTTCTTAGGATCACAGAACATTTCAGTAAGAGCCTTAACTCCACCATGTAGACACCAGTGGTTTCCCAGGACCTGCAAAATGCTTATGACAGGATTTGGCATGACAATCTCATGTAGAAAATGCTGACACAGACGACCATCTCAGACATCTATATGAAGATCATACATGATTTCCTCCATGATAGAACCTTCTTGGTTTTTCAGGAAGGAAAGTGCTCGAGCATACATCACATTTTGATGGGTACCCCTCAAGGCTCTGTTTTGTCTCTCTTCCTCCTTAACATTCATGTTAATGATTTGCCAGTCTTCTCTGACTGCTGTGTGATGCAATACACCTACAATATGATGCTCTTTATGATCAGCCCAAACACTGACCAGTTCATTGTTAATCACCAGAGAGGGGTGAGTGCAGCAGTCACATGGTGTCATTCAAACAAGATTGCTGTCAATGCCGCCAAAACTGTGGTGGTCTACTTCACCAAACGGCTCCCTATCCTCAATCACAACATTACTATTGTAGGTGTCTAGGTCGCATGGTCCCCAGATACAAAATATCTAGATCTCCAGATGGACAACAAACTGCTCTTCCATCGGTAAGCACAATACGTCACTCAAAATCTGATAAAGCATTTTACTCACTCTTCAACAGCAGGAAAATGACATTAAACACCAAGCTCTGGCTGTACCACGTGGTTGCCCACCCTCCTCTCGCCTATGGTTCTTCTGTGTGGGCCACGACTAGTGCCTCCTGGATGCAGAGCCTCCAGCGCCTACAGAACAAGGTGCTTTGGTGGAACACGTACGCCCCTCGACCCATGAGGGTTGTTACTCTACACGAGGAGACCAACATAGTCCTTCTAAAGACGTCCATCCAGAGAATGGATACCCTGCACAACATCGTCAGTGGATTGCAACACATTATCATCATGACGCCCGGGCACTGGCCCCACCATTCTGTTCCTTGTACCGTCCTCGAGGACTCGGATTCAGGCCATGGCTAATGAGAGACCCAATGTGGCCACTAATACTGTGTGTTTTAGTGTGGCCACTAATTGTGTGCAATCCTTGGCGCTACCACCACTCTAACTGTCTCTATAGTTGTGTCATCCTGAGTTTACACCATTGGAGGGCTCCAAATACGTAAGGTCCCACCGCCACGACTTCAACGTGCAGTAACATTATGTCATCGTGATGCTGCCGTTGTAAGATACAAAAACATTACTCTGCCACCAAGATAGTTAGACCATTCTACTCTACTGACGCTGTACCACAACCTACTACAAAAAAATTTTCACGACAGTCAGACTTAGCCCCTGACAACTTGACATGGTAAGTAAACCGAGAACTTTTTATCCATTTGATGTAGTTTATCCTTTAAAAATGTGTAAATTCAATGTTTGAACTGTTTAAACTCTTTCAGCTGAAGGAGGGAGTACTGTTCTAATGCCAGTCCTCTTCCCCCCCCCCCCTTGGGACACAGACTGAAATAACAGTAAAAAAAGAGACTAGCATGCTACCTACCTTACACGCACATACTCTCCACATGCTATCGCTCCTCCTACAAGAGCATGAAAGCCTCCCCCCTCCATGTCAGAGCACTACTTTATCTCATCCTCCTCTTTCAAATTTCCTCCCTTTCCAAACACTTGGTTCATGGTCCTCTCGAGCCCTTCCATTTCATATCCTTTACAAAACACTCTTCTTCCAACAATTCTCTTCACCTGTTCCCCTGTACCTCCTGTTACGTGAAATACTTAATTTTTATAAAGATTGTTGTCAAGTAAAACTGTCTTTAAACCTTTCAGTACCTGTGAATTCTTCCTGAATCCACCAATTTATTAATTTTTTGAAGTATGCATGCCTTTAACATGAACTCATTGATGCTGCTCCAAGACAGCGACATCCAGTGGTTTGCTGACGTATACTTCTATGAATGTTGTGCACTGTAGTAGTCACCTACAGACTCAAAGAAAAAGTTGACACGGAGATTGTGCTGCATGACTGTAGAAGATTCTGATATGCGGTTTTCTTTCCTTTTTTTTCTAATAGTGACCGTTTTGAGACCATTGACAGTGAAAGTAAGTATATCTAAAGTTACACTACTGGCCATTAAAATTGCTACACCAAGAAGAAATGCAGATGATAAACGGGTATTCATTGGACAAATGTATTACACTTGAACTGGCATGTGATTACATTTTCACGCAATTTGGGTGCATAGATCCTGATAAATCAGTACCCAGAACAACCACCTCTGGCCGTAAGAACGGCCTTGATACGCCTGGGCATTGAGTCAAACACAGCTTGAATGGCGTGTACAGGTACAGCTGCCCATACAGCTTCTACACGATACCACAGTTCATCAAGAGTAGTGACTGGCGTATTGTGACGACCCAGTTGCTCGGCCACCATTGACCAGACTTTTCAATTGGTGAGAGATCTGGAGAATGTGCTGGCCAGGGCAGCAGTCGAACATTTTCTGTATCCAGAAAGGCCCGCACAGGACCTGAAATATGCAGTCGTGCATTATCCTGCTGAATTGTAGGGTTTCGCAGGGATCGAATGAAGGGTAGAACCACGGGTCGTAACACATCTTAAATGTAACGTCCACTGTTCAAAGTGCCGTCAATGCGAACAAGAGGTGACCGAGACGTGTAACCAATGGTACCCCATACCATCACGCTGGGTGATAAGCTAGTATGGCGATGACGAACACACGCTTCCAATGTGCGTTCGCCGTGATGTAACCAAACACGGGTGCAACGATTATGATGCTGTAAACAGAGCCTCGATTCATCCGAAAAATGACGTTTTGCCATTCGTGCATCCAGGTTCGTCGTTGGGTACACCATCGCAGGCGCTCCTGTCTGTAATGCAGCGTCAAGGGTAACCGCAGCCATGGTTTCCGAGCTGATAGTCTATGCTGCTGCAAACGTCGTCGAACTCTTCGTGCAGATGGTTGTTGTCTCGCAAACGTGTCCATCTGTTGACTCAGGGATCGAGACGTGACTGCTCGATCCGTTACAGCCATGCGGATAAGATGCCTGTCATCTCGACTGCTAGTGATATGACGCCATTGGGATCCAGCACGTCGTTCCGCATTACCATCCTGAACCTACCGATTCCATATTCTGCTAGCAATCATTGGATCTAGACCAACGCGATACGATAAACCGCAATTGCGATAGGCTACAATCCGACCTTTATCAAAGTCGGAAACGTTATGGTACGCATTTCTCCTCCTTACACGAGGCATCATAACAACGTTTCACCAGGCAACGCCGGCGATTGCTGTTTGTGTATGAGAAATCGGTTGGAAACTTTCCTCATGTCAGCACGTTGTAGGTGTCGCCACCGGCGCGAACCTTGTGTGAATGCTCTGAAAGGCTAATCATTTGCATATCACAGCATCTTCCTGTCGATTAAATTTCGCGTCTGTAGCACGTCATCTTCGTGGTGCAGCAGCTTTAATGGCCAGTAGTGTATTTTATTGTATATTTGCTTCTGTAATATAGCTTTTATATGTGGTTTCCAAATGGAGCCACTGTGGCAGTATGTAGTTTTGGTACAATATTTATTAAATTTAGTCCCATTTTTGCACTTTATTTAGAACTATAATTTGTTTTAGGCATTATAGATTTATGGACGCTTTGAGATATAGGATTGTGTCTAGGAAAACTGGAAATTTGCTTTCAGATTTACTGCATGAAATTATGGGTTGTTGAAAACTGTATGTTCTAGTGGCGCCAAAGCGAAACCATCTGTTTAAAACAGTTCTTCAGTTTCTTCCTGTATTCGTTGCTTACTATGCCAATAAAGATTAATTTTGTAAAAAATTTTTAATTTGCAGTTGTTTTCAAATTATTTGGACTCAAAAGGTTAAAAAAAAGGCATTTTACTTGAAGTCTTGAACGTACAAAGGTCTTTTTTAATAATTCTAAAATATGTACGTATTAATTCTAAAACATGCTCGTATTTCATTGTTTTACGTCTTTTTAGAAACAGTTGGTAAATTTTATTTACTGCTGTCACTGGAGAGCGGTAATTTACCCCTGCCACCCCTCCTTCACCCCGACTGGCGGAGGAATGATAAAAGAGAACCTAGTATGGCGCGATGTGCCATCGCTGATTTTTGATAAATGTATTGTCTACAAATGAAGAGTGGCAATGGAAAGCGTTCAAACTGTCAATTTTTTCAAAAACGTGTTTTCAGTTCTGTTGTGTTCCCGGTACTCTGTTGCATTTTCCTAGACTTGATCCCCATGCTGAAACATCGAGGAAGTCTCTCAGACATGCGTCAGTAGAAAGTACACGATCTTTATGCCAATTTGTCCTTCCCTCTGGAGTTCCAAACTTGAAAAGATATGAGAAGTGGTTTTTGTTGACTACAGCTCGACTTGTTACAAACTTAATGCTGTATTTCTGCATTTGTATTATCACTAATGAAGTGTGGTGCCTCAGTATTAATAATACTTGGAACAAAAACTTTTTCCTGCTGCTTTGTCGAATACCGACATTTTTTAGACGGTCGCTACGTAGAAAATACAAGTTGATTTTTGCAAAGAAGAAAACAAAAACAAGCTACCGTTAATTGTACTATTTATTTACACAAATAGCACCGCTACCGGTTTCGAATCGACGGGTTCATTTACAAACGGATCTTCACATTTATATTATTTTGATTGTGGTTTACATTAGTTCTTGACCCGTGTTTCCTAACGACTAGTAAGTAATTTCCATAGCAACATATGCAATGTATCACCGGCACAAGGAATTTTTCCAGAAAGGTTAAAATATGCAATTGTTAAACCACTTCATAAGAAAAATGACAAGACAGACTTAAACAATGACCTCCCAGTTTCTTTACTGGTGTGGAAACAATGTACTTAGTGTGTCACAGTTTGGGTACCAAAAGGGTTGCTTGATTAAGAATGCTGTTTATGCATTCACTCATCAAAGAGTACAACTCTTAAATAAAATACATCATCACTTGGTAATTTTTGTAATCTTTCCAAGGCGTTTGATGGTGCAAATCATGTTGCTCTTAGAAAAACTCAAGTTTTATGGAACTGGTGGTCTTAACGCACAGCTTCTTTGAATCATATTTGAAAAGAATGCAAAAGCTAGTGCTGAATAACTCAGACATTGTCGCAAAGGTAGAAAATTTTAGTGACTGGGAAAAATCACAAAGGGCATCCCACAGGATTCACTTTTGGGGCCACTCCTATTCGTTAAATATGTACTTTTTGCAGATGATACTAATGTTATAATAAATCCCATAAGAGCGAAAGCAGCAGAAGAGTTGGTAAATGATATTTTCCAAAGAATTATTAAACGGTTCTTTGAAAATAGACCCTCCCTAAATTTTGAAAAAAGAAACACACACACACACACACACACACACACACACACACACACACACTATATCCAGTTCTGTACAACAAATAGAGTCATGCCAATAATTGATGTAGCACATGAGCAGGAGTCAGTAAGTAGGATAGAATGCTCCAAATTTTTCGATGTACATAGTGCTGGAAACTTAAAATGGAAGAACCATATTACTGAGTATATCAAACAACTAAGTATAGCTACCTTTGCTCTTCATGTAACTGTTAGTCTTGGAAACAAGCTTACGAAGCTTCTGACATATTTTGCATATTTCCACTCAGTAATGTCTTACGGAATAATTTTCTGGAATAACTCATCACTAAGGAAGAAAGTATGAATTGCACAAAAGCGAGCGGCGTTCTCCCACAGACGTCATGTAGGTACCTCTTCAAGGTGCTGGGCATTTTAAATGCGCCGCCACAATACATATATTCACTAATGAAACTCGTCATAAATAATCTATCACAATTTGACAAGAACAGTGACGTCCATACTTACACCACTAGAGGAAAGAATAACCTTTGTTACCCATTATTGAAGCTGTCAGACCTCAGACAGGAGTTGAGGAAAGCAAATTTTAAAACTAATTTAAAATCATTTCTTCTGGACACTCCTCCCATTCCACTGACGAATTTCTACTTAAAAACTCGTATCCAGTGAAAAAGAAATTAAGTGTATGTCCTGTAAGTGGGACTAAAAATAGTCATGTGTTCATTAAAGGTAACACTAATGATGTTTACTTGAATACATATCTTGTAAACTGACTCGTTCCACATCATTTCGATAAAACAATCGCTCAAATGATCTATGGAACATGTAACTAACTAATCAACAACAAATCTAATGTAAACGCGAACAGCTGTCTCAAGATGAACGTGTCAGTTAGAAACCTGTTACGGCGCCATTTGTGTAAAGAAATGCCATTATTAACATTGATTGGTGATTATTTCCTTCTTTGTAAGAATCAATATGTAAAGACTTTCTTATTAGCCCTGAGAACAAGTCAGTTCCCTGGTATGAAACATAGAACGATGTTAATAAAGTATTTATTTTCTAATTTGTCTCTTTTCTGCGGTGATGCGGCGAGCAGCATAATACTGTGTTATCAGAATACCTTCTCAATTTTTGGATACAAACCTGTTATGTACAAACAGAGACACATTGACTTAGACACATTGACTTAGACACATGGACTTTTCGTTCTGACAAATGTGAGGTTTGACACTTGGAAAGTTATCCGTTTCCATTCTTGAAATGTCCAATAAGTTTTTATTAATCGTGGCATATTTTATGATCTTGTTTGTCATTGTGTTTAAATTTTAAATAATTTTTGAGACCCTACATTCTTATCGGTTCTTTTTATCAGGATACTTAAAAATGCTCCAAAGCCGAAACTGTACAATAGCAGAAGTAAAGTAAAACTGACATTTTCAGGCGGGATGCAATCACTTAAAACACTGGGGAAGAGTTTCCGTGCTGACATATGATTCGGGTTTTGGAAAGACAGTCTGTGCTTCGCGATTAGAAAAATGTTCTTTTGAGCGGACGACGGAAGCTGCCACTGCGGTTTCGACCTCAGCGGCTGCCGGGGCACCGCGACGCCGGCGCCGGCGCTCACGCGGCAGCGGCGGCCGAGGTTGCGAGCAGCGTCGCGACGACCGCCAGCGGCGCCCAGAGTGCGGGGGCGGGCGCGGGGGCGGCAGACGGCGGGGGCGGCGCGGCGGCGGAGCAGGCGGTGCCCGCCACGGCCGCCTCCACCGGCGCCGACAGCACGCGGAAGTTCACCTCGACCGGGTCCAGCTCCGAGTACAGGAAGAGCGGCATGCGGTCGGTCAGCACCCACAGGGTGCCGTTGCCGTCCACCTTCATGTCGTTGGGGAACACCATGGTCACGTTGTCCTGGCCCACCATGCCCTGCGTCTCCGGCGTGTAGGTCTTCGGATGCAGCTTCGAGTTCCAACAGCCCACTGCGTTCTTATTCACCTGCGTCACAAGGTTGGCACGTTAATTTTACTGATTCTTGAAGAAGTGTGTTATATTGTTTCCTATCCTGTACGGCGAACAACTCGAGCTCATACATCAACTGGGGATAAAAAAACAAGGTGGAAGTTTATGAGCTGTGTGTTGTGGCCGTCTGAAGAAACTTTCCCAGATGGGGTCAAGACCCAAACTGTCGAGTGAAACTATAGTATTCCGGAGACCTTTTCAAAAGTGAAACATATTTGACGCATGTATGCTGCCTGAAGCGACGAAAGTAAGTTTGTGCTATGGCTGGGTTTCGAACACACTGGCACAGTGGCTTTGCACAATTGCATGGACTGCCCTAGCCCTCCCTCCTCAACCCTAATTCCCATTAACACCTTAGCCCACTTGGTATTCCTCCTAAACTTGTACAGCATTGCAAAGGCCCTCCAGCTTAACTGAACAAGCACCTCAGCATCGAACGAAACGGGAGATCCTGCCTGGAACCCAGGCATAGGCGTTTTGATCAAATGAAACTGCGAGGGTCACTCGGAATGTCTAGTGGGTAGCGTTGCTGCCTCTGTATCAAGGGGTCCCGAGTTCGATTCCCAGCTGGGTCGGGGATTTTCTCTGCCCGGGGACTGGGTGTTTGTGTTGTCCTCATCATTTCTTCATCACCATTCGTGATAGTAGTCAGATTGGACTGTGTACAAAAATTGGACCGAGTAAAAATTGGGACTTGTACAGGCGCTGATGACCACGCTGTTGAGCGCCCCACAAACCAAACATCATCATCATCATTCGGAAAATAAAGAACGTTTTTTCCCAGAGAAATTTTTATTTGATATAATTAAACAAACTATATAAAAATATCGGGTGACTAGAGCCTCCCGTTGGATAGACCGTTCGCCGGGTGTAAGTCTTTCGATTTGACGCCACTTGGGCGACTTGCGCGACGATGGGGATGAAATGATGATGATTAGGACAACACAGAACCCAGTCCCTGAGCGGAGAAAATCTCCGTCGCAGCAGGGAATCGAACCCGGGCCCTCAGGATTGACATCCTGTAGCGTTGACCACTCAGCTACCGGGGGCGGACAACAAACTATATTATACATATAGTATGATTCCCAAACAACTTTTTATAGTCATCATTCAAATTTAGGCACTTGTCGTACTTGTTTTAATAGCTTTGCTATGCCTTCTGCATACTACATTTTCGCCAAGTTGTTGACCCGCTTATTAACGCCTTTTTTAAGTTCATCATCACTTCCGTAGCGTTGTCCACTTAAAAAAATCTTTCAGTTTGGGGAATAAGTGGTAAACTCTTGGGGCTATGTCTGGACTGATTGGAGGATGTAGAAAGATTTCCCACTGAAACGGCTGAAGCAAGTCTCGTGTCACTCCCGCTGCATGAGGACGTGCATTATCGTGAACGAAGATGACTCCACTGAATACCATTCACGCTTGTTCTAATGGCGTTGAAGAATCTGGCAGCAGACGTCAGGCGTGCACGCCTATGTTCTTGGATTTTGGTTTCAATCCTTGCACTGTGTGCGTCATCACTGAGGGCTGGCCCGAGCGATCTTCTTCCACTATTAAAGTTCCGAAATATATATTGCGATGGGTCGAAGTATCTGCGCGTTTAAAAAGCGAATAACACTTCGCACCTTACACTTGGCGGGATCGTCAGTTTACTCACACATTTTCAAGTCACACAGTTGAGCAATAATCAACCGTACTGAATCGTACCTACCGCCGAACTGAAGCAGATGAACACCAAGGCCAGTGGTCGACCGGCGGTCATTTACTTTCAGAATAACTCTTTTGTATTGTTGCAGAGACCTTGTTAAGTCTCAAACATTCGCAGCTTCTCTCTGCATTTATAGATTACAGATGTTTTAAACTTGAAAAGTTCTCTTAAACCACGTAGTTTCATTTGATTAAAGCACTTGTTCTGGGTTTCTGGCAGGATTCCTCGTTTTGTTCGATGCCGAGATACTGTTCCAATACAGTTCGAGAGCCTCCGCAAAGCTGTTCGCTTCTGGGGGCATTATCAAGCGGTCCGAGCCGTAAATGGGAATTTGGGTTGAAGAGGGAGGCGTGATAGGGTAGAATGTGCAGTTGTGCAAAGCTGCTGTGCCAGGATGGCTTAGTGGTTAGCTCATTCGCCTCGTGAGCAACAGTCCTGGGCTCGAATCCCGATCTTGATACAAATTTTCATTTATCGCTTCAGTTTGCACATATATACAGAGTGTGAATGTATGCTTTCCCGGCGTATACAGTTGGCGAAGAGTTCTCGGGCTTCCAGCCGGGTGGCGGTGTCTTCAAACTGCGACGTTTCGACGAGTGACATACTCATCATCTTCTGGCGAAGTGCCGAGACTTTGCGGATGCCGGTCCCTTTTAAGACGCACACAGACCTGTACCTCCATGCAACCAGCTGCCACCATCCGGCGCAACGCCAGTCAGTACCTTGGTACATAGGGCGCACGTCATTTGTGACAAAGAAAGCCTCTCAGACGAATTACGCCACCTAAGAGAGGTATTTCGGAAAAACGGGTACAGTGAAACACAGATTGGCAGGGCTTTCAAGAGGAGACAGGCTGAAAAATTTCAGGAAGAGGAAGAGGAAGTTAACAAGAGGCTCGCCTTTCTTCCATATTTGGGGCCCACATCAGCCAAAATCGGGAGGCTATTAAGAAAAGCAAGCATAAACACCGTCTTCCGACCACCGCCGAAGACGAAAGAGCTGCTGGGCTCAGCTAAAGACCCACTCAAACTAAACACACCTGGTATATACAACATTGCCTGCGAATGCGGTGTGCAGTACATCGGTCAAACGCAGCGCTGCATCTCTAAAAGGTGCGAGGAACACATCAGGCACGTTCGACTTGGACAGATAGAGAAATCTGCTATAGATGAACAGAGCATCAAAGAAAACCACACCTTTGATTTCGAAAACACCAGGGTGCTGTGCCGAGCCGGGAGCTATTGGGATAGCGTCAGTAAAGAATCAATGGAAATACGGGTCCACGAGAATCTCGTGAACAGGGACGAAGGCTATCAACTGAGCACGGCCTGGAATCCAGCATTAGCCGCAATACGCCAGGAACGCAACAAGAACCGTCCAGCTCACGAGACGCGATCAGAATGCTCTGACGGAGACACGAACGGCGCACCCGCTTCCCTCTCCACCCCGCCCGCCGGCTCCTCTGGACCCAGCCTCCCGCGGCCAGGTGGTGGGGGGCACACCGCAGGTATAAAGGGACTGGCATCCGCAAAGTCTCGGCACTTCGCCAGAAGATGATGAGTATGTCACTCGTCGAAACGTCGCAGTTTGAAGACACCGCCACCCGGCTGGAAGCCCGAGAACTCTTCGCCAGCTATATACAGAGTGTTTGAAAAAGAACTCCCAAATTTTGATTGTCCTAGAATCTGTACAAAGTGACGTACACTATTCTAGTTTGTGGTGTTTGAATCATCAACTCTCCAAGTTTGGCTCCCCTACAGTTGGCAGGCCTGCTTGACCTCGAGACGTCACCACTGCTGTTTTTTTTTTTTCCCTCTGTTCCCTCATTTCAGCCCAGACGTGCATGCAATGCAGTGCAGAGCAACTCAGCAACAATGTGTAATCCGTAACAGAAAGCGCAGTGTGTTATTCGGCTTGTGAAAACTGTGTCAGTTATAACAGTGCAACGTAATTTTAGACTTCAGTACGGTGGTGAAACACATACAGTAAAAACTATCCGTCACTGCCTAAAACCGGTAGTGTTTTAAAGCAAAATCACCAGGTAGACAGGGAACTCCTGAAGATGTTGCTGAACAGATCCGTGTTTCGTGTGTTCGGAGCCCAGAGAAGTCATTGGCCAGACGTAGTCCACAATTAGTAGTGCCTGAATGTAGTGTGTATGATGTTGTGCGTAAAATACTTAAAGTTGCACGCCTACAAATTGCAACTGTTACATGAAATAAAACCTACTCAAATTGAAGGGTATGAGTTTGCTGTTGACTTTTTACACAGAAGTGATGATGATATAATTTAAAAAAAAAAAAAGATTAAAAAAGAATCGTTGTGACAGTTACACCCGAAATGTTGGTAAATACGTGGCGAGAAGTGGAATATTGTCTCGATGTGTGTAGGGCAACAACTGGATCCCACGTTGACGTCTACTAACTTTAAAAAAAACTTGAAGGAATTCTGTTTCATGATATGTACTCTTTGATGTAATTTTTCATAAATTTCACCATTAAATTTATACTTAAAACTGGGGAGTTCTTTTTCAAACACCCTGTATCTAAAATTGCGATTTTTGTACAAATGAGTAGTCCAGTTTAGAAACATATCAAGGCGTAAGAACTAATTATATACGGTACCGGTATAGAACTTATTATATTGTAGAGTATTGATAGTTATCCACTTAATATACAGGTAAACCCAGTAGCAATGGACAATATTCACAGATACGACACGGACTATCATTTGAAGCAAAAAAATCTAGTAAACATGGGCTCTAAATGCAGACCTTAAGAGCTATGAGCACTTGCTCAATACAGGAGATGTGTTTCACAGTAGCGAAAATGAACAAGTAGTCATAGCTCTTAAGGTATGCAATTCAGAGCCCAGGTATGAAAGACCTTTTTACTTTGAATAATCGCTTCTGTCAGATCCCTGAATACAGACCAATCTTCCTTGGACACCCTGTGTGAATGAAATCTCTGTACTAGATATTCGCCTTGGGGGGAGGGAGGGGGGGTGGAGAGGCGGCAGGTGGACAAGTGACAACTGCTCTTTCTTTGCTGACCCATATGGGTCTACAGGTGTCTTCTGTATGCTGTTCCACTGTCCTGTTCTGGTGATATTAGCTCTTCACACTTTGCATCGTAAAATATACTTTAACTAATGTTCAAGATGATAATAATAATACTGAATACACATTCGATTTTGTACTGTTGACTGTTGGCTGGCTGGCTCTGAGCACTATGCGACTTAACTTCAGAGGTCATCAGTCGCCTAGAACATATAACTAATTAAACCTAACTAACCTAAGGACATCACACACATCCAGGTTTCGAACCTGCGACCGTAGTGGTGGCTCGGTTCCAGACTGCAGGGCCTAGAACCGCACGGTCACTCCGGCCGGCACTGTTGACTGTTGCTTACAAGTTATAGCTACCAATAATTTTTGTCTTTTTTGATGCGGACGGCTTAACAGGAACATGGTTCATACAAAAATCTCTTTGATAATGTTGAAATGCAATTGACATAAATAAAGTGGTTATTTATTGTTCCAAGATAGATTTCGCTAGATCCCATCACACGTAACAGTCAACTATAAGTACGATGTACAAATGACTTCCCTTGTATTCTGCCAGCATCGTTAAGCTTTTACACATTTCTGTCTCCAACATTGGCCGCAGAAAACGTCAGCCATTACTATCCACGAGTACTGCACATAATACTGTCCATACTGAGCGAGGTGGCGCAACGGTTAGCACAGTGGACTCGCATTCGGGAGGAAGACGGGTCAAACCCGAGTCCAGCCATCCTGATTTAGATTTTCCGTGATTTCTCTAAATCACATTTGTCAGCCCACCATAGCTCATATCACGTGATCTCGCCATCCAATGACAGCGGATATTCAGAGCATACAACACGTGATGTAGTCAGCCAATAGCAACATCACTGTTCAGTAGCGCGAACACACAAACAAGAAAGTTAATGGTTTAAATTAATGTACATACAGTACAGCTACAAGGAAAGCTAAGCTTTTACATATAATATTGACCGTCAATTTTATCATTTAATTTTTCTCCGACGGTGTGGTCAGACGGCATCCTAGGAGCACAGGTTAAATTGCAGCAGCTGAATATTTCTGACAAGCACGATTATAAATTTCACTGCAGTGCACCGAACATTTCATGGGTTACCTGGCTGAATGCAGTCATGTTCCATACAGCACTTCGACTTTTCCATAGAAAAGTCAGTTACGTGCGAAATTGCTCAAAATGTCACTTCGCACTTTTTTTTAAGGATAATTATACTTCTTTCCATCGTTATTGCACAATTTGTATCTATGAAAGAACTACAAAAAATGTGAAAAATTAACCTTGAAACTTGGTGGTTTTAGCATGTGTCACCCTTTAAAATACATCAAACGCGAATGTGCCAGTAACATTTTAAATAATGGCGAAAATGGCTGGTCTTCTGGGCCTGAAATTTTTCTAAGTGGCTGGTCCTCCTGGTTAAGTTTTGAATGAGGGTCTAACTTTCCGTGATTTAAGAAATTAATCGCACATTCTCACACGAAACAATTCATCTCGCGTAAAAAGAAATTTACTTTGAAAGCAACGCTTCTCCAAGCCCCATTCGCAGTATTTTCCCGCGATCTATTAAAAATGTAAACAGTTGTAACGTTACGCTCTTCGAAATGCAGCCCAAGAGAAAAGACGCATCAGAAGCTTTTTGATGTTACGAGGTGTTTGACACATTTTGCTGTCGGCAGATGCTTGTGTGTCCACTACGTTTTGTTGCTGCAAAGGGTGCATTTTCTTTGCAAGTAAAGTTTTATTTTGGTGTAATCCTCTTGTTTATGGTTTAATGCTTCAGTATTATTCTAAAACAGCGGGCTAAAGTACAATTCCTTGCTAGAGTATCAGTTCTTACCAGTAAAGACTACAAAAATGCAACTGGAAAATAAAACAATGAAAAATTCACGGAATTCTAAAAAAAATCCCCGACTTTTTCCTGGATTTCTCCCGAACGAAAAAATATCAGAGCTTCTCCGGGACTTCCCGGGGCGTATACACTCTGATATACACTACTGGCCATTAAAATTGCTACACCACGAAGATGACGTACTACAGACGAGAAATTTAACCGACAGGAAGAAGACGCTGTGATGTAAAAATGATTAGCTTTTCAGAGCATTCACACAAGTTTGGCGCCGGTGGCGACACCTACAACATGCTGACACGAGGGTAGTTTCCAACCGATTTCTCATACACAAACAGCAGTTGACCGGCGTTGCCTGGTGAAACGTTGTTGTGATGCCTCGTGTAAGGAGGAGAAATGCGTACCATCACGTTTCCGACTTTGATAAAGGTCGGATTGTAGCCTATCGCGATTGTGGTTTATCGTATCGCGACATTGCTGCTCGCGTTGGTCGATATCCAATGACTGTTAGCAGAATATGGAATCGGTGGGTTCAGGAGGGTAATACGGAACGCCATGCTGGGTCCCAACGGCCTCGTATCACTAATAGTCGAGATGACAGGCATCTTATCCGCATGGCTCTAACGGATCTTGCAGCCATGTCTCGATTCCTGAATCAACAGATGGGGACGTTTGCAAGACAACAACCATCTGCACGAACAGTTCGACGACGTTTGCAGCAGCATGGACTATCAGCTCGGAGACCATGGCTGCGGTTACCGTTGACGCTGCATCATAGACAGGAGCGTCTGCGATGGTGTACTCAACGACGAACCTGGATGCACGAGTGACAAAACGTCATTTTTTCGGATGAATCCAGGTTCTGTTTACAGCATCATGATGGTCGCATCCGTGTGAACGCCCATTGGAATTGTGTATTCGTCACCGCCATACTGGCGTATCACCCAGCGTGATGGTATGGGGTGCCATTGGTTACACGTCTCGTTCACCTCTTGTTCGCATTGACGGCACTTTGAACAGTGAATGTCACATTTCAGATGTGTTACGACCCGTGGCTCTACCCTTCATTCGATCCCCGCGAAACCCTACATTTCAGTAGGATAATACACGACCGCATGTTGCAGGTCCTGTACGGACCTTTCTGGATACAGAAAATGTTCGACTGCTGCCCTGGCCAGCACATTCTCCAGATCTCTCACCAACTGAAAACGTCTGGTCAATGGTGGCCGAGCAACTCGCTCGTCACAATACGCCAGTCAAAAAATGGTTCAAATGGCTCTGAGCACTATGGGACTCAACTGCTAAGGTCATTAGTCCCCTAGAACTTAGAACTAGTTAAACCTAACTAACCTAAGGACATCACAAACATCCATGCCCGAGGCAGGATTCGAACCTGCGACCGTAGCGGTCTTGTGGTTCCAGACTGCAGCGCCTTTAACCGCACGGCCACAATACGCCAGTCACTACCCTTGATGAACTGTGGTATCGTGTTGAAGCTGTATGGGCAGCTGTACCTGTACACGCCATTCAAGCTCTGTTTGACTCAATGCCCAGGCGTATCAAGGCTGTTCTTACGGCCAGAGGTGGTTGTTCTGGGTACTCATTTTTCAGGATCTATGCACACATATTGCGTGAAAATGGAATCACATGTCAGTTCTAGTATAATATATTTGCCAATGAATACCCGTTTATCATCTGAATTTCTTCTTGGTGTAGCAATTTTAATGGCCAGATGTGTATAAATTTCGACACGGAAGTTACGTGGATTAATACACTCCTGGAAATGGAAAAAAGAACACATTGACACCGGTGTGTCAGACCCACCATACTTGCTCCGGACACTGCGAGAGGGCTGTACAAGCAATGATCACACGCACGGCACAGCGGACACACCAGGAACCGCGGTGTTGGCCGTCGAATGGCGCTAGCTGCGCAGCATTTGTGCACCGCCGCCGTCAGTGTCAGCCAGTTTGCCGTGGCATACGGAGCTCCATCGCAGTCTTTAACACTGGTAGCATGCCGCGACAGCGTGGACGTGAACCGTATGTGCAGTTGACGGACTTTGAGCGAGGGCGTATAGTGGGCATGCGGGAGGCCGGGTGGACGTACCGCCGAATTGCTCAACACGTGGGGCATGAGGTCTCCACAGTACATCGATGTTGTCGCCAGTGGTCGGCGGAAGGTGCACGTGCCCGTCGACCTGGGACCGGACCGCAGCGACGCACGGATGCACGCCAAGACCGTAGGATCCTACGCAGTGCCGTAGGGGACCGCACCGCCACTTCCCAGCAAATTAGGGACACTGTTGCTCCTGGGGTATCGGCGAGGACCATTCGCAACCGTCTCCATGAAGCTGGGCTACGGTCCCGCACACCGTTAGGCCGTCTTCCGCTCACGCCCCAACATCGTGCAGCCCGCCTCCAGTGGTGTCGCGACAGGCGTGAATGGAGGGACGAATGGAGACGTGTCGTCTTCAGCGATGAGAGTCGCTTCTGCCTTGGTGCCAATGATGGTCGTATGCGTGTTTGGCGCCGTGCAGGTGAGCGCCACAATCAGGACTGCATACGACCGAGGCAAACAGGGCCAACACCCGGCATCATGGTGTGGGGAGTGATCTCCTACACTGGCCGTACGCCACTGGTGATCGTCGAGGGGACACTGAATAGTGCACGGTACATCCAAACCGTCATCGAACCCATCGTTCTACCATTCCTAGACCGGCAAGGGAACTTGCTGTTCCAACAGGACAATGCACGTCCGCATGTATCCCGTGCCACCCAACGTGCTCTAGAAGGTGTCAGTCAACTACCCTGGCCAGCAAGATCTCCGGATCTGTCCCCCATTGAGCATGTTTGGGACTGGATGAAGCGTCGTCTCACGCGGTCTGCACGTCCAGCACGAACGCTGGTCCAACTGAGGCGCCAGGTGGAAATGGCATGGCTAGCCGTTCCACAGGACTACATCCAGCATCTCTACGATCGTCTCCATGGGAGAATAGCAGCCTGCATTGCTGCGAAAGGTGGATATACACTGTACTAGTGCCGACATTGTGCATGCTCTGTTGCCTGTGTCTATGTGCCTGTGGTTCTGTCAGTGTGATCATGTGATGTATCTGACCCCAGGAATGTGTCAATAAAGTTTCCCCTTCCTGGGACAATGAATTCACGGTGTTCTTATTTCAATTTCCAGGAGTGTAGATTACAGGACGATCACCTTCAAATGTGATGCTTGTTTATAATAACAATCATTAAATTAATTGAAGCTCTTGTAACACAGCGCAAAGAGAAGAAGAAAAATGATATTCAAAGGATTTAGTAGGCATTGATGGTCGTACCTCGTATTGCATGTTGCAGTTACTGTTATGAATCATTTACTACCCCGGTCACATACACAACACGTCGATTCTCAGGCAATTACGGTATTACATCTTTGGGGTAGCTGAACGTGGCAGCTATGTGAAAAACAGAGGACATTCGACACGACATGTCTGAAATGGTGCCGACTTTTAACGATCAAATGTTAAGGGACTGCGGTCAACTTACTGCGCCCTCGCTACAGCCAGTCTGTTGGGGGCTCATAAGAGATTAATTTGCGAACGTTACTAATTAATGATAAGGCGACACTGGTTGTTGAGCGATAAAAAAACAACGAACTCTGACGATCATTTATGTAGAATGTGGAGTGAAGGTGGCAGGGCTCACCAGAGAGTAGAAGAGCACGCCGGACTCCTCGTCCATGAAGGAGGCGCAGGACTGCGTGCTCGGCCCGCGGGAGCCCAGCAGCTTGAAGTCGTGGAAGTGCAGGTGGGCCGCGCCCGGCTCGTGTAGCACGCGCGTCGGCACGCTGAACTCGTTGGTGCTGGAGAAGGGGTGGAAGTAGAGCGTGCGGTGGCCGCGCAGGTCCGGCGCCGACAGCGCCAGCCCGAACAGCCCGTCCGTCCACTGGAACTCGGTGCCCAGCACGCTGCAACGACACCGCCACCCTCAGACCGCCTCTCCACTCGCGCTTCAGCGTCACACAGCAGCAATATCGCAGACTCTTTTCGGCTCGTACGTCAATGATATCCCGCTACTCATTAGTTCATACCTACAAATACTAAATATCATTTATCTTGTATCCAAGGTTCTCGGGTGTCCAGCCGGCTCCGATCAAAAAATGGCTCTGAGCACTATGGGACTTAACTTTTGAGGTCATCCGTCCCCTAGAACTTAGAACTACTTAAACCTAACTAACCTACGGACATCACACACATCCATATACGAGGCAGGATTCGAACCTGCAACAGTAGCGGTCGCGCGGTTCCAGTTTGTAGCGCCTAGAACCGCTCGGCCACCGCGGCCGGCCCGGATCCGATCGTCGAAGTTCCATGATATTTCGGCGAATAGCCGTTCCGCCATCATCAGGTGGTGCTGATGGAATGATCTGTGTACGCTGTGTCTGTGGTATTTATGTCCGCGGGGTCCCGCGTGGTGGGAGGGGTGGGGGTAGCTGCAGCCACGCTCGGTGGTAGACGCAGTTCATCTCCGTCCGCCGTGGCGGAAGGATCTCGCGTCCTCTTGCGCCGTAGCTCCTTGATGGTGTTTAATAATTGTTTCCAGGCCTTGCTAACTTGAAACCCGGTATCCCTGTTGATGAGGTTATCTGTTACTCGAATTTCTATGGCCTCCTTGTAGATACTGTCCCAGTGGGCACTTGTGGGGGGCAGGATCATTGTCTTTTCGAAATTCGCTGTGTGTCCGGTTTCAATGCAGTGTTCTGCTAGGGCCGAATGGCTGAGTTGGCGTAAGCGGGTGTGACGTTCGTGTTCTTTGAATCGGTCCTCGACCGTGCGAACTGTTTGGCCGATCTAGGATTTGCCACAGTCGCACGGGATTTTGTACACGCCCGCTTTCTTAAGGCCTAGAAGGTCACGAATCTTTGCTGGTGGTCGGAAGACTGTGTCAATCTTTTGTCTCCTTAACAGTCTCCCTATTTTTGACGACACGTTGCCAGCAAACGGCAGAAAGGCCCGAGCTTGCTTCTCTTCTTCGGGTTGTTGTTCATCTCGGTTCTTGCTGCACTTTTGTTGTCGGAAGGCCCTTTGGCCTTGGTGGTTGCCATACCCATTCTTGCGGAACATGGTCTCCAGGCGTTTGAGTTCCGTTGGCAAGTTCTGTTCATCAGAGATCGAGTGTGCTCTATGTACCAAGGTGCTGAGCATTACATTAAGCTGCGCCGGAGCGATTCAAGGAACACGAACGTCACTCCCGCTTACGCCAACCCAGCCATTCGGCCCTAGCAGAACACTGCATTGAAACCGGACACACAATTTCGAAAAGACAAAAATCCTGACGGCCACAACTGGGACAGTATCTACAAGGAGGCCATACAAATTCGAGTAACAGATAACCTCATCAACACGGATACTGGGTTTCAAGTTAGCAAGGCCTGGAAACCATTATTAAACACCATAAAGGAGCTACGGCGCGAGCGGACGCGAGATCCTTCCGCCACGGCGGACGGAGATGAACTGCGCCTACCACCGGGCGTGGCTGCAGCTACCCCCACCCCTCCCACCACTCGGTGCCCCGCCGGCCGTCCGCGCCGGGGTACGACTCCGGACCCCGCAGACATAAATACCACGGACACAGTGCAGACAGATCATTCCATCAGCACCACCGGAACGGTTATTCGCCGAAATATGGTGGAACTTCGACGATCGGATCCGGCTGGACACCCGAGTACCTTGGATACAGCACGTTCGCCGGGAAAGCCTCAGATCACATATCATTTATCTTGCATCATTTCAAAAATAAAAATGTTCAAAGAAAATTCTTTTTCAATCTGAAATTTAGTTAGGCACTGGTTTTGTTGTTGGGGATGGAAGGTTAGAGAGGAGGTGTATTAACTAATATCTGACTGCAGTCAGGGGGAATGGTCTCATAGTTCTAGCGGCTTTAGAGGGCATTTAGTGAAATTCTGATGAGAAACTCGCGTCAGGAAAAGAACTGTTCGGATGTAAAATAAGTTTGAAGATCTATTACTGTCAAATCTCCTAGCGTATGGTACGCGCGCAAATGGAGAGGAGAGCATTGTCGTCACTCCCCGCTGAAATTGTGACATGGCATACCACTTTCGTCTCACTACAACAACAGCTGCGAGAAACTGTCACGTTCACAAATGGGAGGGCTGACGGTGGCGCTCCGTGGAACCGCCCTATTCTCGACTGTGAAGAGAACCCGAGACAGGAGGTGGTGTTGTTGTTGTTGTTGTTGTTGTGGTCTTCAGTCCTGAGACTGGTTTGATGCAGCTCTCCATGCCACTCTATCCTGTGCAAGCTTCATCTCCCAGTACCTACCACAACCTACATCCTTCTGAATCTGTTTAGTGTGTTCATCTCTTGGTCTCCCTCTACGATTTTTACCCTCCACGCTGCCCTCCAGTACTAAATTGGCGATCCCTTGATGCCTCAGAACATGTCCTACCAACCGATCCCTTCTTCTAGTCAAGTTGTGCCACAAACTCTTCTTCTCCCCAATTCTATTCACTACCTCCTCATTACTTATGTGATCTACCCATCTAATCTTCAGTATTCTTCTGTAGCACCACATTTCGAAAGCTTCTATTCTCTTCTTGTCCAAACTATTTATCGTCAATTTTTCACTTCCATTCATGGCTACATTCCATACAAATATTTTGAGAAACGACTTCCTGACACTTAAATCTATACTCGATGTTAACAAATTTATCTTCTTGCCATTACCAGTCTACCTTTTATATCCTCTCTACTTCGACCATCATCAGTTATTTTGCTCCCCAAATAGCAAAACTCCTTTACTACTTTAAGTGTCTCATTTCCTAATCTAATTCCCTCAACATCACCCGACTTAATTCGACTACATTACATTATCCTCGTTTTGCTTTTGTTGATGTTCATCTTATATCCTCCTTTCAAGACACTGTCCATTCCGTTCAATTGCTCTTCCAAGTCCTTTGCTGTCTCTGACAGAATTACAATGTCATCGGCGAACCTCAAAGTTTTTATTTCTTCTCCAAGGATTTTAATACCCACTCCGAATTTTTCTTTTGTTTCCTTTACTGCTAGCTCAATATACAGATTGAATAACATCGGGGAGAGGCTACAACCCTGTCTCACTCACTTCCCAACCATCGCTTCCCTTTCGTGCCCCTCGACTATTATAACTGCCATCTGGTTTCTGTACAAATTGTAAATAGCTTTTCGGTGACTGTACTTTACCCCTGCCACCTTCAGAATTTGAAAGAGAGTATTTCAGTCAACATTGTCAAAAGTTTACAAATGCTAGGAACGTAGGTTTGCCTTTCCTTAATCTATTTTATAAGATAAGTCGTAGGTTCAGTATTGCCTCACGTGTTCCAACATTTCTACGGAATCTAAACTGATCTTCCCCAAGGTGGGCTTCTACCAGTTTTTCCATTCGTCTGTAAGGAATTCGTGTTAGTATTTTGCAGCCGTGGCTTATTAAACTGATAGTTCGGCAATTTTCACATCTTTCAACAACTGCTTTCCCTGGGATTGGAATTACTATATTCTTCTTGAAGTCTGAGGGTACTTCACCTGTCTCATACATCTTCCTCACCAGATGGTAGAGTTTTGTCAGGACTGGCTCTCCCAACGCTGTCACTATTTCTAATGGAATGTTGTTTACTCTCGGGGCCTTGTTTCGACTTAGGTCTTTCAGTGCTCTGTCAAACTCTTCACGCAGTATCATTTCATCTTCATCTACATCCTCTTCCATTTCTATAATATTGTCCTCAAGAACATCGCCCTTGCATAGACCCTCTGTATACTCCTTACACCTTTCTGCTTTCCCTTCTCTGCTTAGAACTGGGTTTCCATATGAGCTCGTGATATTCATGCAAGTGCTTCTCTTTTCTCCAAACGTCTCTTTAATTTTCATGTCGCCATTTGCCTGCGGCCCATCTTTGTAGAAACGCAAGTTAAGTATTGCCAATTTAATATATTGTAATAAACTCCATTAATAAGATTTGCTCGAATTGTTGTCTGGCTATGCGAGAAAACAGCTTCCTAGGCACCCTAACAGGACGAGTGGGACAGGGAGTAGTAAGAAGGTGAGGTGGTCGGTAAGCGGCAAGAGCCGCGATGCGCACCTGTACTCTCCGGCCAGCGGGTCTGAGTGGAAGTAGTTGTGGGAGACGCGCCAGGTGGTCTGGCGCGCCCAGTCGTGCACGACCAGTCCGTAGGCTCCCAGGTCGGCCGCGTAGGCGAAGGTCGCCTCGCAGTCGTAGCCGCCGGAGAGCGCGGGCGCCACCTCCACGGCCACGTTCGCGAACAGCGAGTCCTCCTTCACCACCTGCCGGGCACACACAAAAGCCGTCACTCGCGCCGTACCAACTGCCACCACACAGACTTCAGCGTACCGAAGGAAGGCAGAAACGTGATTCAAACTGGTTCAAATGGCGCTTAGCACTATGGTACTTAACATCTGAGGTCATCAGTCCCCTAGATCTTACAAGGGAACCTCCCCATCGCACCCGCCTCAGATTTAGTTATAAGTTGGCACAGTGGATAGGCCTTGAAAAACTGAACACAGATCAATCGATAAAACAGGAAGAAGTTGTGTGGAACTATGAAAAAAAATAAGCAAAATATACAATCTAAGTAGTCCATGTGGAAGACAAGCAACAACAAGGATAGCCGGCACGGTAGCTCAGCGTGTTCGGTCATAGGTTTAGCTGCCCTCTGTGGTAAAAAAAATGAGTCAATGGCTCGACACTGAACTTGAACGGGTGTCCTGGGACATCCGCACCGAACAAAATGGGAAAAAAAAGAAAATGAAAAAAAAGCCGGCACGGTCAGAGAGTTAGCTGCCCTCTGTAATAAAAAAAAACTGAGTTAATCGTTAAACAACGAACTTAAACGGATGTCTTACGACGTCCGCCCCGAGCGGATGCAACGAACAAAAGCGAACAGAACGAGATAGCCGGCACGGTATCTCAGCGTGTTCGGTCAGAGGGTTAGCTGCGCTCTGTAATAAAAAAAACTGAGTTAATCGATCGACAAAGAACTTAAACGGATGTCTTACGACGTTCGCCCCGAGCAGATTCAAGTAAGAAATGCGAACAAAATGAGACTTAAAAAAAAAAAAAAAAAAAAAAGTGGTTAGCGTGAGCAGCTGCGGAACGAGAGGTCCTTGGTTCAAGTCCTCCCTCCACTGAAAACTTTAATTTTTAATTTTCAGACAATTGTCAAAGTTCAGGCACTCACACATAATCAACTTCGCTCTCTAAAATTCCTGGACATGTTCAGATTTGCTTGGACATATGCAGGATTTGACGGTCTACACACGGAAAAATTTGAAAACGTTAAAAAAATATGTTTTGACAGATCACAGACTGTGCGACTGTGAAACTGTTGCATTCATTTGTTGCAGTTTATGTCACAAACTCTTATGTTTTCATCACTTTTTTGGGAGTGATTATCACATCCACAAGAAAACCTAAATCGGGCAAGGCAGAAGAATCTTTTTACCCATTCGCCAGGTGTACAAGTTAGGTGGGTCGACAACATACTGCTGTCATGTGACGCACATGCCGTCACCAGTGTCGTATAGAATATATCAGACGTGTTTTCCTGTGGAGGAATCGGTTGATCTGTGACCTTGCGATCAAATGTCTTCGGTTCCCATTGGAGAGGCACGTCCTTTCGTCTACTAATCGCACGGTTTTGCGGTGCGGTCGCAAAACACAGACACTAAACTTATTACAGTGAACAGAGACGTCAATGAACGAACGGACAGATCATAACTTTGCGAAAATAAAGAAAAGAAACTTTTCACTCGAGGGAACACTTGAACCGAGGACCTCTCGTTCCGCTGCTGTTCACGCTAACCACGGGACCACAGCGCTCCTCAGCTCATATTATCTTTGATGTTGCCTATCTTCCACATGGACTACTCAGTTTGTATATTTCGCTTATTTTTTTCATAGTTCCACACAACTTCTTCCTGTTTTCTCGATTGATCTATGTTCAATTTTTCAAGACCTATCCACTGTGCCAACTTATAACTAAATCTGAGGGGGGTGCGATGGGAAGGTTCCCTTGTTAGAACTACTTAAACCTAACTAACCTAAAGCCGTCGGCACACGGACCGAGCATCCGAACGTTGAGCGTTGAGCGTGCCGAGTTTTTGACGTCTAAGCGTGGAATAGCACGTTCGGGAGTCTTTCCGAACGTGCAGAGCAATATCTTACATGTCAGATATTCTGAGCGTGCCTCTGAGCGTTGACCAATGAGATGGCACAACGCCAACTACGTCACACGCACGCCGTCTCCCTTCAGTACAGAGTTGTGAGGCGTCATATTGGCATTCATTTCAAGCCTATATGTATAAATGCCGTTTCTGGGCACTAGCAAATTGAGAATCACTGGAAAACCCTTTGTTAACTGTGTGATTCGTTCCAATAAAATAATGACAAACATCATGTTCGTGGCAAAAAAAGTATTGTAATTTGCGTGTTATGAGAGTAGGCTATTCGAAGGCAGCGACGCACTGAAGATCCACCGAAAACGCGTTGTTCTTGGTACAACTTCCTATAGTTAAATTTCAGTTAGTAACATATCTACGATTAAGGTTTTCAGCAACTGTTAAGATACAATAATTGTAATTAGCTGCAATGTTGTTCGTGTAGCGTAATGAGTAGCGTTAGGGTCCTCTACTGGTGTGTTGATTGGGGGTGGCGGTTCGCGTCTCGACGCTTTCGTGTTTTTTTTCTTTCTTAACATTCGCGTTTCAATTGGGTTCTGATACTTTATTATTAGCTTAATATAAGTATATATTATAATATTTGATGTTATGTAAACCATTTTTTGAGGGGTGACTTTGTTCGATTGGCTTAATCTACAGGGCAGCTTGCGCTACTTGTATAAAGATATTTTGCTCCTTTTTCTTTTACGCTTCGTAATTCACATGTTGCAAAGATTCTGCAACTGGGTGGTAGGAACAGTCCTCATGTAAGACTGACCTTGGGGTTTTACTAAAATGTGGGAATGATGAAATAACCAATAACCAAATTAGTACCGCACTGTTTGTAATGGAACTTTTATAAGCCTGTGTCCTTATTTATTGGACATGGTACTTTCCTTTTCGTGGACGATGCAGGAAATGTGCGTTTTAATAGAGCTAACGTGGGAATTTTACGCGCGCCCGTTAAGTAAACAGTGTGATTTACGAACTGGAAACATCCTACAACTGCCGCTAGAGTGCGTCGCGATACCGTATACCACGCTGGGGCCCACGTACTGTATGCACAAGTGGCGCCGTTCCTGAGCGTTCAGCAGCACGTTGAAATTGGCACGCTCAACGTTGACGTTCGGCAGCAAGGTCCGAGTGCCGACGGCTTAAGGGCATCACACACAGCCATGCCCGAGGCAGGATTCGAACCTGCGACCGTAGCAGCAGCGCGGTTCCGGACTGAAGCGCCTAGAACCGATCGGCCACAGCGACCGGCAGAAATTTGATGCTGGAGAGTATCGATGCCCATCCAACATCAGTTACTCTGAACATCGTTTTAAAAATTAATTGTTGGTAAGGCGGGTGCCAGGTTGATATTCATTGGGAGAGTCCTTAGAAAATGTAGTCTATCAACAAAGGAGGTGGCTTACAAAACACTCGTTCGACCTATACTTGAATATTGCATATCAGTGTGGGATCCGTACCAGGTCGGGTTAACAGAGGAGGTAGAGAAGATCCAAAGAAGAGCGGCGCGTTTCGTCACAGGGTTATTTGGTAAGCGTGATAGCGTTACGGAGATGTTTAGCAAACTCAAGTGGCAGACTCTGCAAGAGAGGCGCTCTGCATCGCGGTGTAGCTTGCTGTCCAGGTTTCGAGAGGGTGTGTTTCTGGATGAGGTATCGGATATATTGCTTCCCCCTACTTATACCTCCCGAGGAGATCACGAATGTAAAATTAGAGAGATTCGATCGCGCACGGAGGCTTTCCGGCAGTCGTTTTTCCCGCGAACCATACGCGGCTGGTACAGGAAAGGGAGGTAATGACAGTGGCACGTAAAGTGCCCTCCGCCACACACCGTTGAGTGGCTTGCGGAGTATAAATGTAGATGTATATGTAGATGTAGCTCTAGCTCCCTGGATAGTTCCACTTTTTTTAAAAATAATTTTGAAAGTGGCGGTCTTCCGAATGCTGCCGTGCAGGCTGTATACATCGCAGGACGCTGACACATCGCAGGCATATTCGTCAATCGGTGCTCTAGCGGAGTATGCTAAAAAAAATAATAGTTCCACTTTCTTCCACAAGGTGAAAATGTGGCGATGCAGGCCGTCAGAATGTGGTGTTGGTACAGGAAAAGTGGAGGAACGGTCAGACACATGATAACGGTGGTTCTGGCACGTTTATTAGGATATAGTCACAATTTACATCTTTTCGGTATTGTAACATGCTGCATTCGTAATATGGCATGGTCGGCAGTTGCTCGCAGAGCATACAGTATAATAAGAAAGATATTTCGGCGTATACCATCCTTCAGATCAGAAAGAGTCTTTGACGAAATAAATCTCGGGAGAACAGGCTTGTATGAGTGTGCATAGGACACAATATTTCGGCAATAGACCACGTTGCCATCATCAGGTCGAATTAAATCGGGTGATGCTGCGGGAATTAGATTAGGAAAGGAGACGCGTAAAGTAGTAAATGAGTATTGCTATTTGGGGAGCAAAATAACTGATGATGGTCGAAGTAGAGAGGATATAAAATGTAGACTGGCAATGGCAAGGAAATTGTTGTGACTTGGCAAGACAGCCAAGCCACTCGGAGGTAGCCGAAAGGCACGCGTTTAAGCTCACGCAGACTGGCGTGAGGTCTGGAACACGACAATGTCTTGAGAATTGTAAACAAAGTACGTAGATGATGTAATACTTAGCTTTAATCCATAATTGGAGAACATCGCTCTTGTTGATACATTAATAACAATCTCAATATAAACTGGTAATGGCGCCTTGCTAGGTCGTAGCAAATGACGTAGCTGAAGGCTATGCTAACTATCGTCTCGGCAAATGAGAGCGTATTTGTCAGTGTAGCATCGCCAGCAAAGTCTGCTGTACAACTGGGGCGAGTGCTAGTAAGTCTCTCTAGACCTGCCGTGTGGCGGCGCTCGGTCTGCCATCACTGACAGTGGCGACACGCGGGTCCGACGTATACTAACGGACCGCGGCCGATTTAAAGGCTACCACCTAGCAAGTGTGGTGTCTGGCGGTGACACCACAGAAATCATTTCTGAAGAAGAGAAATTTGTTAACATCGGGTGTAGATTTAAGTGTCAGGAAGTCGTTTCTGAAAGTATTTGTATGGAGTGTAGCCATGTATGGAAGTGAAACATGGACGATAAATAGTTTAGACAAGAAGAGAATTGAAGCTTTCGAAATGTGGTGCTACAGAAGAATGCTGAAGATTAGATGGGTAGATCACATAAGTAATGAGGAGGTATTGAATAGAATGGGAGAGAAGATAAATTTATGGCACAATTTGACTAGAAGAAGGGATCGGCTGGTAGGGCATATTCTGGGGCATCAAGGGATCGCCAATTTAGTATTGGAGGGCAGCGTGGAGGGTAAAAATCGCAGAGGGAGACCAAGAGATGAATGCGCTAAACAGATTCAGAAGGATGTAGATTGCAGTAGGTACTGGGAGACGAAGAAGCTTGCACAGGATAGAGTAGCATGGAGAGCTGCATGAAACCAGTCTCTGGACTGAACACCACAACAACAACAACAACCAGGCTGTTCACCCGAGATTTATTTCGTCATAAAATACGCCTGCAGAAATTGAAGAATCACCCCTCAACTAGAAGTCATATGAGTTTAAGTCGGGAGATCTGGATGCCCTCACATCTCGAAATTGTCCAGGATGATGCGGTCGTTACCGAAGCAAATCATTCACCTGGCAAGTAGCATGTGGTGTAGCCCCATCCGACATGAAAATAGTGGTGTGGACACAGTTGAGTTCCAGCAAAGCTGGAATCACATCCAGCTCAAGGAGTTTCTCATGACGTGCAGGTGTAGCTGCACACCTAAGAGGCTCTCTCTAAGAAAAACGGCCAGAGAATGAAGGAAACTGTGAAACCACACCACCAGAGGATGTTCCTGCACAACATGTGGCGGAGTTCAACCCAATATGCGACAGTTCTGTGCATTCAGGGCACCGTGCAGAGTAAATTCTGCCTCTTCTGATTAACGAATATTCCTAGGTCACATGTCATCCATTTCCACGCGTGCCAAAAAAACGATGGGCACAGTCACGACGTTCTACCCTATTTTGGGACTTCATTTGGTGCACAGTCTGAATCTTGTATGGATACCAGTATAAAATGCTCCGCATAATCTTTTGAACTGTTGACCAGGGGAGAGACACTTCCCGCACCGGCTGTAGAATTTGAAGCGTGTGCTGCACGATCGGCTACAGCTATTAGCAACGTCATCGAATGGCCCTGAGCATTATGGGACTTAACTGCTGAGGTCATCAGTCCCCTCAACTTCATCAACAACTGCCATGCCCCTGTGGACCTCCAGTTTAACTGTTTCTTCAAATTTCTTGGTCATATTCTTTAGACCATGTATTGACTTGAGGCCTCTTCGCAACTGTTTCTGTCGGCAATATTGCCGAAATGCAGCGCTACCATTGGTGCCTTTCTCACAAACGACTTCGGCTGCAGAGCACGGTCTTTCTTCTCAACAGCCACTGCGTTTCGTACCGAAAACATCAACCTTCTTAACCCTTTACACCAACAGTCACTTTACAAAAGCAATCAACACGCGTCGTCAAGCGGCAGACAGCGTACTGACGTCAAAACAGGATAAACATTTCACGATTTGCCTACTTACAGCGCCATATTTTCACCTGGTGGCAGAAAGTTGGACGATTATTTTTCCAGCATACTCTGCGAGCGCACCGATTAGTGAACATACCTACGACGTTTCAATGTCCTGCGATGTATATAGGCCGGCCGAAGTGGCCGTGCGGTTAAAGGCGCTGCAGTCTGGAACCGCAAGACCGCTACGGTCGCAGGTTCGAATCCTGCCTCGGGCATGGATGTTTGTGATGTCCTTAGGTTAGTTAGGTTTAACTAGTTCTAAGTTCTAGGGGACTAATGACCTCAGCAGTTGAGTCCCATAGTGTTCAGAGCCATTTGAACCATTTGTTGTATATAGCCTATACTGCAGCACTCGGAACACTGTCAGTTTAACAATAACTACCCGGTATTGCTACTTCATTCGTCTCTTTAAAGGAGCCATTACAGTTAGATGCACTTTTCTTATTTATCATTAAATGACAAAAATACTTTTATTTGCGTTTTGTTTCACTTATTATTCTTGCGACCTATGTTTCGAGTCATTAGTCTAGCACTGCTAACAAACATATTGTTCTGCATAATCGTGCAAAAGTACAGAGCAAATAATTTATACTCAAAGAAATTATTTGGTAATACTATATGTATACAAAAAACGCTTTCGTAATCATAGAACACAAAAATAAGTAAATAAATGACACATCGACATATAGTGGAGCACAATTCAACAAAACTTGAATTTGTAATCAGTCATTCTTTAGCAGTATCAAGAAATGGAGGATGCTTGAAGACAGTTTGCCCATTCAGTAGCTGTTCA
Source organism: Schistocerca piceifrons (assembly GCF_021461385.2). Lineage (NCBI taxonomy): Eukaryota > Metazoa > Arthropoda > Insecta > Orthoptera > Acrididae > Schistocerca > Schistocerca piceifrons. Next base: position 140,349,538 of record NC_060145.1, on the reverse strand, counting down.
TATTTGACACTCCTAAAGTAAACTGATCACCAGTACAAGTTCCATTACATTGTGCCCCATTATAAATCAACATGTCACTTATTTAGTTATTTTAGTGTTCTATGGTTATGAATGTATTTTTTATATGTTTAGTTTTAGGATATAATTACTTTCAGTATTGTAAATTCTTTATTGTTTACATCTGTATCCTTACGCACAAGAATATCTGTCATTAATGCTAGGCAGCAGAAACAAATAATTACTGAAAGAAATGCTAAATAAGTATTTTTTCTCGAGATACTAATGTTTCACCACGTACCTACAGTGAAATTAACAGAAATTGTAGTGGAGGATGTTGTATCTAGAGGGTTGTGCCTAGGAACACATGACGTTGTTTGGTCAGTTAGTGACTGATTTTTAGGATCGCATAAATGAATGCACGCTAGGGACCGATGCAAGCAGTTTCTGCCATTTTCTACAATTTCTGTTGTTGTTAGACACAGAAAGGTCTCAACTTCGCTCCCACCCCCAAGTTCACTCCGGTTGTAGAAATTGTTAGTGCTGTTGAACAGGTTGCAGCTCGACTTCCGCCAGATTCAGCCGAGGAAATACGTCGTGAAACTTGTCGTGCGTTGACGAAATCGAAGCGGATGAAGTCAAATATCACCAGTAAAGAGAGGGCGGCCATTCGTGATCTGAGGGAGCGCTATGAAATTGTTGTCTTACCAGCTGACAAAGGCAATGCTCAGTTGTTGTCTCCTATAAGGACTACACTGATAAGATGCAGAGCCTGCTAAATGACGATTCCTACCGGAAGATCAGCGTTGACCCTACAAAGAAGGTGGAGAACAAGACGAGGGCGCTTCTCAAGGACGCAGATTTACCGGAAGGTGACGCTAAGAAATTGTTACCCCAAGGTCCGGTACCACCTAGACTATATGGACTCCCGAAGGTTCACAAAGAGGGGGTACCATTACGCCCCATTGTCAGCAACATCAGGGCACCTACATACACTCCTGGAAATGAAAAAAAGAACACATTGACACCGGTGTGTCAGACCCACCATACTTGCTCCGGACACTGCGAGAGAGCTGTACAAGCAATGATCACACGCACGGCACAGCGGACACACCAGGAACCGCGGTGTTGGCCGTCGAATGGCGCTAGCTGCGCAGCATTTGTTCACCGCCGCCGTCAGTGTAAGCCAGTTTGCCGTGGCATACGGAGCTCCATCGCAGTCTTTAACACTGGTAGCATGCCGCGACAGCGTGGACGTGAACCGTATGTGCAGTTGACGGACTTTGAGCGAGGGCGTATAGTGGGCATGCGGGAGGCCGGGTGGACGTACCGCCGAATTGCTCAACACGTGGGGCGTGAGGTCTCCACAGTACATCGATGTTGTCGCCAGTGGTCGGCGGAAGGTGCACGTGCCCGTCGACCTGGGACCGGACCGCAGCGACGCACGGATGCACGCCAAGACCGTAGGATCCTACGCAATGCCGTAGGGGACCGCACCGCCACTTCCCAGCAAATTAGGGACACTGTTGCTCCTGGGGTATCGGCGAGGACCATTCGCAACCGTCTCCATAAAGCTGGGCTACGGTCCCGCACACCGTTAGGCCGTCTTCCGCTCACGCCCCAACATCGTGCAGCCCGCCTCCAGTGGTGTCGCGACAGGCGTGAATGGAGGGACGAATGGAGACGTGTCGTCTTCAGCGATGAGAGTCGCTTCTGCCTTGGTGCCAATGATGGTCGTATGCGTGTTTGGCGCCGTGCAGGTGAGCGCCACAATCAGGACTGCATACGACCGAGGCACACAGGGCCAACACCCGGCATCATGGTGTGGGGAGCGATCTCCTACACTGGCCGTACACCACTGGTGATCGTCGAGGGGACACTGAATAGTGCACGGTACATCCAAACCGTCATCGAACACGTCGTTCTACCAATCCTAGACCGGCAAGGGAACTTGCTGTTCCAACAGGACAATGCACGTCCGCATGTATCCCGTGCCACCCATCGTGCTCTAGAAGGTGTAAGTCAACTACCCTGGCCAGCAAGATCTCCGGATCTGTCCCCCATTGAGCATGTTTGGGACTGGATGAAGCGTCGTCTCACGCGGTCTGCACGTCCAGCACGAACGCTGGTCCAACTGAGGCGCCAGGTGGAAATGGCATGGCAAGCCGTTCCACAGGACTACATCCAGCATCTCTACGATCGTCTCCATGGGAGAATAGCAGCCTGCATTGCTGCGAAAGGTGGATATACACTGTACTAGTGCCGACATTGTGCATGCTCTGTTGCCTGTGTCTATGTGCCTGTGGTTCTGTCAGTGTGATCATGTGATGTATCTGACCCCAGGAATGTGTCAATAAAGTTTCCCCTTCCTGGGACAATGAATTCACGGTGTTCTTATTTCAATTTCCAGGAGTGTATTTGTTGGGCAAATACCTGACGGGAATATTAAGTCCTTATGTGGGTAAATGCCCTCATCACATCCGTAATTCCGTGGATTTTGTTAAACGCCTTGATAGCTTCAGGTTGAATGAGTCAGATATCATGGTGAGTTTCGACGTCGTTTCCTTGTTTACGAGGGTACCCCTGCGAGAGTCACTAGAATTGATTAGTCAGAAGTTTGACGAGAAGACCACTGAACTTTTTAGGCATGTCTTGACTTCCACGTATTTTCTTTTTAATGGAGAATACTACGAACAAACGGAGGGAGTCGCCATGGGTACTCCACTCTCACCGGTGGTAGCGAATTTGTACATGGAGAACTTCGAGGAGGAAGCCCTGTCGTCATCCGTATGGAAACCTACTTGCTTTTTCCGTTACGTGGACGACACGTTCATCATCTGGCCACATGGTATGGATAAACTCCTTGACTTCCTTACACATCTAAACTCCATACACCCCAACATCAAATTCACTATGGAGACTGAAATGGAGGGTAAATTACCTTTCCTTGATGTCTTGGTCAAGAGAAGGGCTGACGGCACCCTAGGTCATGGGGTGTATCGGAAGACAACGCACACTGATCTGTATTTGCACGCAGACAGCTGCCACCACCCTTCACAGAGGAATGGGGTACTTAAAACTCTAGTACATAGGGCGCGCACTATCTCTGACGCAGGGAGTCTACCCCAGGAATTGGAACATCTGAGAACTGTATTTCGAAAAAATGGGTACTCAGAGTGGCAGATTCAACGTGCTCTCCGCCCAACCACTGCAGCACAACCTGTTGAGATGGATGAAGTCACGAGGGAGGAGGTAGGCACTGCATTTATTCCATACACAGGCGCACTCTCGGGGAAAATCGCCCGCATTCTGAAGAAACACCGGGTCGGAACTGTGTTTTGTCCTCCGAATAAAACTCGTGCACTGGTGGGGAGCGCCAAAGTTGACCTCGGTTTCAGGAAGGCCGGCGTGTACCAGATTCCGTGTCATTGTGGCAAGTCGTATATTGGTCAGACGATGCGTACCGTCGAGGATCGATGCCGTGAACACCAGAGGCACACTCGACTGATGTATCCGACCAAGTCGGCGGTCGGTGAACATTGTTCGGAAAATCACGCCATGGAGTATGACCGCACGAGGATTCTGGTACAGACGTCGAGATACTGGGACAGCGTTGTTAGAGAGGCCATCGAAATTCGCACCAATGACGACCTCATAAACCGTGACTGTGGCTATAATCTTAGCAAGGCTTGGGAACCAGCGATTGGATTAATCAAGAGTAAATCGAGCAAACGTATAGTTGTGATGACCATGGCGGACAGAGCCATCACACCGACGTCATCTCAGACGCCGTCGCAATTTGTTCCACCGCGCGACCGCGGCGAGGGGCGCGGACGGCGGAGGGAGCGCGCCGCGGGCGGAGGGTATTTAAATCTGCCGCCGCCGCGACCAAACCCAGTTCCCTCTGAGCAGCCATAGCGAACGGATCTCCGTGCCGGCACGTTCACAGGAGCTCAATCCGTCAGTTCACCTAATGATGGCGACATGTATGATCGCCGAAATATTGTGCCCGTTGGACACTATAGACCGGCAGCACAACCGTGGATATTTTGATTACCTGTTAACATTATCTACAAATCGTTCGATTTTCCGTACATATGAAAAAGGTTTGTATTAGTAATTGTTTCTTTATACTCTAGTGATGTAATCAAACGAACGCACTTTTTTGGTTCATCATACCACACAGCTGTACAGTTACATTTATATAATTAAGTTTCATTAAATGTACCTTCAACTCTATTTGTGAAGGCTGACAAATGCATTTTTTAAGCCTCATTATCTCATAACTGTACACAATATTTGGGTGGTGATTTAACTAATGTAATTTTATATTACATCTGTTCAAAAATCTTTGCCTGAAACCAGTAAAACGAAATTTTTAAAAAAGGTTATGAATACTTGTCGGAGAGACGTGCTCTATTCAGATTCGCGAGATTATCACAGCTGATACATTTTGCTACTTCTTAGTATCACTTGGAAATTGGCTTCCATGCCGAAATCTGTCAGTTATGTGGCAATCTCTTAATTTTGACAAACGTTTATCTCCTTGGTGGAAGAGATGGAGCATAAAAAGTTTAGTTTGTAGGCCTTTCTCATACATGCTGCAGTGGCCCTTGCAGAGGCATCATTTAACTGAGCCAACCATCTTCTCCCACCATCCTCCTCATCAAGCCACTCATGACGTTATGAACTCCCATGTGCTACCCTGTTGTATGATGAACTGACATGTCTTGTCAGCAGAGAGAACAGTCCATATTCCTGGTTTCTGCCAGTGAGGTGCATGAAAGATTTGGGCATTATCCCTACACATAGTATGAGGAATACCACGCAGACCTATATACCTTTGGAATGCTAGTAAGAAGCAGCCCACTGTTGAATTGGTTGTTAGTTCCAAATGTACCACACTAGTTACAGCACAGGTGATTAATAGGATGTAACACTTATTTATGGCGGTGTCTGATTTTGAGTATAGGGGACAAGTAAAATAAATTCTAGAAACTTCAAACTACATGTGAGGTTCCACTTTATCAGTTGGTAGTGGTGCTTCTGTCTGTTGGCCAGTGATGTTATGTGCAATATTGCAGGGAAGACAACTGCATAGGACTATTCTGATCATACAACAGGTGTCTAGTATCAAGAAGGTTAGTCTTAGTTGTAAAAGAACCAGTCATCCTCCAAGATGGTGTAGACTGATATGCGTGTACATGATTAGAAGTTTGGTGAAGCGATGGGTTCCTTCTAGAACAGTGGAATAGACAGAAGCCTCAGGGTGTTGCAGGCAATC